>NW_027137092.1:0-203202 GCF_040869045.1 Eurosta solidaginis | reverse complement strand
GATAACTCATCAGTTGTTTGCATCAGAGCGACAATTTTTGAGATAGTTATTAAAACTGTTTAAAGGTTGTCAAACGTTGTTTCTCGTTGTATATCCTTTAATTCTAGAGTTAAATTGATAAATGACGTGTAGGAATTTGTTTAACGCATTCGTTTTGGTAATCGACGTCTCCGTTCTCGTGTAGCTTACATATTGCGTTTTTTTTTTTTTTAATTTGCTTACCGGGCTAAAAGTTAGCATGCTTAAAATACGTAAGTCGTTTTGTTCAACAAATTTAAGTAGATAACTCATCAGTTGTTTGCATCAGAGCGACAATTTTTGAGATAGTTATTAAAACTGTTTAAAGGTTGTCAAACGTTGTTTCTCGTTGTATATCCTTTAATTCTAGAGTTAAATTGATAAATAACGTGTACGAATTTGTTTAACGCATTTGTTTTGGTTACTCGACGTCTCCGTTCTCGTGTAGCCTACATATTGCGTTTTTTTTTTTAATTTGCTTACCGGGCTAAAGGTTAGCATGCTTAAAATACGTAAGTCGTTTTGTTCAACAAATTTAAGTAGATAACTCATCAGTTGTTTGCATCAGAGCGACAATTTTTGAGATAGTTATTAAAACTGTTTAAAGGTTGTCAAACGTTGTTTCTCGTTGTATATCCTTTAATTCTAGAGTTAAATTGATAAATAACGTGTACGAATTTGTTTAACGCATTTGTTTTGGTTAATCGACGTCTCCGTTCTCGTGTAGCCTACATATTGCGTTTTTTTTTTAATTTGCTTACCGGGCTAAATGTTAGCATGCTTAAAATACGTAAGTCGTTTTGTTCAACAAATTTAAGTAGATAACTCATCAGTTGTTTGCATCAGAGCGACAATTTTTGAGATAGTTATTGAAACTGTTTAAAGGTTGTCAAACGTTGTTTCTCGTTGTATATCCTTTAATTCTAGAGTTAAATTGATAAATGACGTGTAGGAATTTGTTTATCGCATTTGTTTTATTTACTCGACGTCTCCGTTCTCGTGTAGCCTACATATTGCGTTTTTTTTTTAATTTGCTTACCGGGCTAAAGGTTAGCATGCTTAAAATACGTAAGTCGTTTTGTTCAACAAATTTAAGTAGATAACTCATCAGTTGTTTGCATCAGAGCGACAATTTTTGAGATAGTTATTAAAACTGTTTAAAGGTTGTCAAACGTTGTTTCTCGTTGTATATCCTTTAATTCTAGAGTTAAATTGATAAATAACGTGTAGAAATTTGTTTAACGCATTTGTTTTGGTTACTCGACGTCTCCGTTCTCGTGTAGCCTACATATTGCGTTTTTTTTTTTAATTTGCTTACCGGGCTAAAGGTTAGCATGTTTAAAATACGTAAGTCGTTTTGTTCAACAAATTTGAGTAGATAACTCATCAGTTGTTTGCATCAGAGCGACAATTTTTGAGATAGTTATTAAAACTGTTTAAAGGTTGTCAAACGTTGTTTCTCGTTGTATATCCTTTAATTCTAGAGTTAAATTTATAAATAACGTGTACGAATTTGTTTAACGCATTTGTTTTGGTTACTCGACGTCTCCGTTCTCATGTAGCCTACATATTGCGTTTTTTTTTTTAATTTGCTTACCGGGCTAAAGGTTAGCATGCTTAAAATACGTAAGTCGTTTTGTTCAACAAATTTAAGTAGATAACTCATCAGTTGTTTGCATCAGAGCGACAATTTTTGAGATAGTTATTAAAACTGTTTAAAGGTTGTCAAACGTTGTTTCTCGTTGTATATCCTTTAATTCTAGAGTTAAATTGATAAATAACGTGTACGAATTTGTTTAACGCATTTGTTTTAGTTACTCGACGTCTCCGTTCTCGTGTAGCCTACATATTGCGTTTTTTTTTTAATTTGCTTACCGGGCTAAAGGTTAGCATGCTTAAAATACGTAAGTCGTTTTGTTCAACAAATTTAAGTAGATAACTCACCAGTTGTTTGCATCAGAGCGACAATTTTTGAGACAGTTATTAAAACTGTTTAAAGGTTGTCAAACGTTGTTTCTCGTTGTATATCCTTTAATTCTAGAGTTAAATTGATAAATAACGTGTACGAATTGGTTTAACGCATTTGTTTTGGTTACTCGACGTCTCCGTTCTCGTGTAGCCTACATATTGCGTTTTTTTTTTAATTTGCTTACCGGGCTAAAGGTTAGCATGCTTAAAATACGTAAGTCGTTTTGTTCAACAAATTTAAGTAGATAACTCATCAATTGTTTGCATCAGAGCGACAATTTTTGAAATAGTTATTAAAACTGTTTAAAGGTTGTCAAACGTTGTTTCTCGTTGTATAACCTTTAATTCTAGAGTTAAATTGATAAATAACGTGTAGGAATTTGTTTAACGCATTTGTTTTGGTTACTCGACGTCTCCGTTCTCGTGTAGCCTACATATTGCGTTTTTTTTTTTAATTTGCTTACCGGGCTAAAGGTTAGCATGCTTAAAATACTAAGTCGTTTTGTTCAACAAATTTAAGTAGATAACTCATCAGTTGTTTGCATCAGAGCGACAATTTTTGAGATAGTTATTAAGACTGTTTAAAGGTTGTCAAACGTTGTTTCTCGTTGTATAACCTTTAATTCTAGAGTTAAATTGATAAATAACGTGTAGAAATTTGTTTAACGCATTTGTTTTGGTTACTCGACGTCTCCGTTCTCATGTAGCCTACATATTGCGTTTTTTTTTTAATTTGCTTACCGGGCTAAAGGTTAGCATGTTTAAAATACGTAAGTCGTTTTGTTCAACAAATTTGAGTAGATAACTCATCAGTTGTTTGCATCAGAGCGACAATTTTTGAGATAGTTATTAAAACTGTTTAAAGGTTGTCAAACGTTGTTTCTCGTTGTATATCCTTTAATTCTAGAGTTAAATTGATAAATAACGTGTAGGAATTTGTTTAACGCATTATTTTTGGTCACTCGACGTCTCCGTCCTCGTGTAGCCTACATATTGCGTTTTTTTTTTTAATTTGCTTACCGGGCTAAAGGTTAGCATGCTTAAAATACGTAAGCCGTTTTGTTCAACAAATTTAAGTAGATAACTCATCAGTTGTTTGCATCAGAGCGACAATTTTTGAGATAGTTATTAAAACTGTTTAAAGGTTGTCAAACGTTGTTTCTCGTTGTATATCCTTTAATTCTAGAGTTAAATTGATAAATAACGTGTACGAATTTGTTTAACGCATTTGTTTTGGTTACTCGACGTCTCCGTTCTCGTGTAGCCTACATATTGCGTTTTTTTTTTAATTTGCTTACCGGGCTAAAGGTTAGCATGCTTAAAATATGTAAGTCGTTTTGTTCAACAAATTTAAGTAGATAACTCATCAGCTGTTTGCATCAGAGCGACAATTTTTGAGATAGTTATTAAAACTGTTTAAAGGTTGTCAAACGTTGTTTCTCGTTGTATATCCTTTAATTCTAGAGTTAAATTGATAAATAACGTGTAGGAATTTGTTTAACGCATTTGTTTTGGTTACTCGATGTCTCCGTTCTCGTGTAGCCTACATATTGCGTTTTTTTTTAATTTGCTTACCGGGCTAAAGTTTAGCATGCTTAAAATACGTAAGTCGTTTTGTTCAACAAATTTAAGTAGATAACTCATCAGTTGTTTGCATCAGAGCGACAATTTTTGAGATAGTTATTAAAACTGTTTAAAGGTTGTCAAACGTTGTTTCTCGTTGTATATCCTTTAGTTCTAGAGTTAAATTGATAAATAACGTGTACGAATTTGTTTAACGCATTTGTTTTGGTAATCGACGTCTCCGTTCTCGTGTAGCCTACATATTGCGTTTTTTTTTTAATTTGATTACCGGGCTAAATGTTAGCATGTTTAAAATACGTAAGTCGTTTTGTTCAACAAATTTAAGTAGATAACTCATCAGTTGTTTGCATCAGAGCGACAATTTTTGAGATAGTTATTAAAACTGTTTAAAGGTTGTCAAACGTTGTTTCTCGTTGTATATGCTTTAATTCTAGAGTTAAATTGATAAATAACGTGTAGGAATTTGTTTAGCGCATTTGTTTTGGTTACTCGACGTCTCCGTTCTCGTGTAGCCTACATATTGCGTTTTTTTTTTAATTTGCCTACCGGGCTAAAGGTTAGCATGCTTAAAATACGTAAGTCGTTTTGTTCAACAAATTTAAGTAGATAACTCATCAGTTGTTTGCATCAGAGCGACAATTTTTGAGATAGTTATTAAAACTGTTTAAAGGTTGTCAAACGTTGTTTCTCGTTGTATATCTTTTAATTCTAGAGTTAAATTGATAAATAACGTGTACGAATTTGTTTAACGCATTTGTTTTGGTTACTCGACGTCTTCGTTCTCGTGTAGCCTACATATTGCGTTTTTTTTTTAATTTGCTTACCGGGCTAAAGGTTAGCATGTTTAAAATACGTAAGTCGTTTTGTTCAACAAATTTAAGTAGATAACTCATCAGTTGTTTGCATCAGAGCGACAATTTTTGAGATAGTTATTAAAACTGTTTAAAGGTTGTCAAACGTTGTTTCTCGTTGTATATCCTTTAGTTCTAGAGTTAAATTGATAAATAACGTGTACGAATTTGTTTAACGCATTTGTTTTGGTAATCGACGTCTCCGTTCTCGTGTAGCCTACATATTGCATTTTTTTTTTAATTTGCTTACCGGGCTAAAGGTTAGCATGTTTAAAATACGTAAGTCGTTTTGTTCAACAAATTTAAGTAGATAACTCGTCAGTTGTTTGCATTAGAGCGACAATTTTTGAGATAGTTATTAAAACTGTTTAAAGGTTGTCAAACGTTGTTTCTCGTTGTATATCCTTTAATTCTAGAGGTAAATTGATAAATAACGTGTACGAATTTGTTTAACGCATTTCTTTTGGTTACTCGACGTCTCCGTTCTCGTGTAGCCTACATATTGCGTTTTTTTTTTTTAATTTGCTTACCGGGCTAAAGGTTAGCATGTTTAAAATACGTAAGTCGTTTTGTTCAACAAATTTGAGTAGATAACTCATCAGTTGTTTGCATCAGAGCGACAATTTTTGAGATAGTTATTAAAACTGTTTAAAGGTTGTCAAACGTTGTTTCTCGTTGTATATCCTTTAATTTTAGAGTTAAATTGATAAATAACATGTAGGAATTTGTTTAACGCATTTGTTTTGGTTACTCGACGTCTCCGTTCTCGTGTAGCCTACATATTGCGTTTTTTTTTTAATTTGCTTACCGGGCTAAAGGTTAGCATGCTTAAAATACGTAAGTCGTTTTGTTCAACAAATTTAAGTAGATAACTCATCAGTTGTTTGCATCAGAGCGACAATTTTTGAGATAGTTATTAAAACTGTTTAAAGGTTGTCAAACGTTGTTTTCGTTGTATATCCTTTAATTCTAGAGTTAAATTGATAAATAACGTGTACGAATTTGTTTAACGCATTTGTTTTGGTTACTCGACGTCTCCGTTCTCGTGTAGCCTACATATTGCGTTTTTTTTTTAATTTGCTTACCGGGCTAAAGGTTAGCATGCTTAAAATACGTAAGTCGTTTTGTTCAACAAATTTAAGTAGATAACTCATCAGTTGTTTGCATCAGAGCGACAATTTTTGAGATAGTTATTAAAACTGTTTAAAGGTTGTCAAACGTTGTTTCTCGTTGTATATCCTTTAATTCTAGAGTTAAATTGATAAATAACGTGTAGGAATTTGTTTAACGCATTTGTTTTGGTTACTCGACGTCTCCGTTCTCATGTAGCCTACATATTGCGTTTTTTTTTTTAATTTGCTTACCGGGCTAAAGGTTAGCATGCTTAAAATACGTAAGTCGTTTTGTTCAACAAATTTAAGTAGATAACTCATCAGTTGTTTGCATCAGAGCGACAATTTTTGAGATAGTTATTAAAACTGTTTAAAGGTTGTCAAACGTTGTTTCTCGTTGTATATCCTTTAATTCTAGAGTTAAATTGATAAATAACGTGTAGGAATTTGTTTAACGCATTCGTTTTGGTAATCGACGTCTCCGTTCTCGTGTAGCTTACATATTGCGTTTTTTTTTTTAATTTGCTTACCGGGCTAAAAGTTAGCATGCTTAAAATACGTAAGTCGTTTTGTTCAACAAATTTAAGTAGATAACTCATCAGTTGTTTGCATTAGAGCGACAATTTTTGAGATAGTTATTAAAACTGTTTAAAGGTTGTCAAACGTTGTTTCTCGTTGTATATCCTTTAATTCTAGAGTTAAATTGATAAATAACGTGTACGAATTTGTTTAACGCATTTGTTTTGGTTACTCGACGTCTCCGTTCTCGTGTAGCCTACATATTGCGTTTTTTTTTTAATTTGCTTACCGGGCTAAAGGTTAGCATGCTTAAAACACGTAATTCGTTTTGTTCAACAAATTTAAGTAGATAACTCATCAGTTGTTTGCATCAGAGCGACAATTTTTAAGATAGTTATTAAAACTGTTTAAAGGTTGTCAAACGTTGTTTCTCGTTGTATATCCTTTAATTCTAGAGTTAAATTGATAAATAACGTGTACGAATTTGTTTAACGCATTTGTTTTGGTTACTCGACGTCTCCGTTCTCGTGTAGCCTACATATTGCGTTTTTTTTTTAATTTGCTTACCGGGCTAAATGTTAGCATGCTTAAAATACGTAAGTCGTTTTGTTCAACAAATTTAAGTAGATAACTTATCAGTTGTTTGCATCAGAGCGACAATTTTTGAGATAGTTACTGAAACTGTTTAAAGGTTGTCAAACGTTGTTTCTCGTTGTATATCCTTTAATTCTAGAGTTAAATTGATAAATGACGTGTAGGAATTTGTTTATCGCATTTGTTTTGGTTACTCGACGTCTCCGTTCTCGTGTAGCCTACATATTGCGTTTTTTTTTTTAATTTGCTTACCGGGCTAAAGGTTAGCATGCTTAAAATACGTAAGTCGTTTTGTTCAACAAATTTAAGTAGATAACTCATCAGTTGTTTGCATCAGAGCGACAATTTTTGAGATAGTTATTAAAACTGTTTAAAGGTTGTCAAACGTTGTTTCTCGTTGTATATCCTTTAATTCTAGAGTTAAATTGATAAATAACGTGTAGAAAAGGTGCTAAAACGGTAAAACGGTACGGTTGTGTTTATTTCTGCTCCTTGAATTTTACATTTTAAAATGGTAAAACTATATTCAAATACTTTTTAAGAATAAATAATGTGTGAGACAGAGACTCAAAAAGCGGAAGCAGAAGTTGGTTTCAAGAATATTATACCAAATAAAGTTTGATTTTTTAAATTTAATATATTTGCGAGAAAGTGACTCTAAATAAAGAAAGCAAAACGCATACACTTACAAAGTTTGATACATATATATACATATATTCATTCTGTATAAAAAATGGAGAGTAAATGCGACAAGTGCAAAAGTACAATACGTGGAGAAGTGTCAAAAATTCGTTGCGAAGGGGTATGTGGGAGATATTATCATTTAGCACCAAAATGCTCTGGCATAGACCAATACAGTGTTAATAAATTAGACGAATGTGAAATGCTTAGATTTATGTGTAATGATTGTGTGCAGTATGTGCATAACGTAGATGACATTCTAAAAGACATGCAGATGGTAGTGAGCAAAAATGGCAAACAACTATCTGAGTACAGGAATGAATTTGATAATGCTCTCAAGAAACATGAAAAAGAAATAAAGCAAGTTTTAAAAGCAGTGGAAGTTGCATTTAGCGACAGAATTAAGGCATTGCAAAAAGCGCAAGAATCATGCGAAAAGAGTGTTGTAGAAGTAAACAAAATACGGGAAATTGCTGAAGGCTTCAAGCGAAGCAGCGAGCAGGTCTGTGATGAGTTGAAAACAAACAAGGATGACAATAAGAAAATGATTGAAGAAATAAGTAAAGAGAATAAAAAAATGTGCAATGAAATAAAGAAAAATGTTAATAGTGTTGAAGCCAAAGTGTCATACGCAGCGATAACAAAAAATGATGGACAAAAAAAAGAAGTGTTACCAGACATTAGAAAGAATCATCCCCTAATTGTCAAGCCGAATAAAAAGCAAAATATAGAAATAACCAAAACTGACCTAAACTCGAAAGTTGATCCTAAAGGGCTGCAAATAACTAATATAGTAGCAAGGCAAAGCGGAGTTGTTATTGTTGAAAGCGAAAATTACCATGAGCGTGACAAAATAAAAAATGCCATTGAGAACAATCTGGGAAATAACTATGAGGTTAAGATTCCCAAAAAAGTGAAACCAGCAGTCATGGTGACTGGTATAAATTTTAAATATAGCGACGAGGAACTGGTGCAAAGAATTAAACGACAAAACATTTGTTTAAGTGAAACGGACATCAAAATTGTTAAGCAATATGAAGTGAAAAAGAACGCGAAAAACTATTATAATGCTGTGATAGAAATGAATGTTGAAGCGTTCACAAATGTACTAGCTGGAGAGAGGCTTAATGTAGGTTGGGAACGTTGCCGAGTATATGATGCAGTGCAGGTATTGTGTTGTTTTAAATGCAAAGGCTTCAATCACAAAGCGGCTGACTGCAAGGAAAAGGAAGTATGCACAAAATGCTTGGGTGAGCATAAACATACACAATGCATAAAGGATGCAGTAAACAAGTGCATTAACTGCATACGAGCAAACAAGGAGCTGAATCTAGGACTTGACGAAAACCATGATACTCTGGATAGAACTTGTCCCGTATACCAACAAAAACTAGATGCAAGGAAAATGAAAGTTGTTTATTAGCAACCAAAGAAAATCCTTACAGCAGCGCAAAAGTCAAAATATTATTTAAATCGAGATAGCAATATATACAACTTGGAATGCATTTATCTTAAAATTAGTAGTATCATAGCGAATAAAATCGAGCTGGAACGTCTTATTGAAATAAGAAGACCAAGTATTGTGTTATGTACGGAAACGTGTACAACAGAACATATCTTGGATTCTGAACTTAGTATTCCGACATACAAATGCATTCGTTGCGACTCTCAAAGTAGGCACACTGGCGGTGTTGTCATGTATGTGAATGAAAATATACAATTTAGCATAGTTTGTAATAAAGCTATCAACATGAATGTGTGGTGCATTATTGTAAAAATAAACAAATGCGCGTTAAAATGGAAAATCGGTGTACTATATCACTCACCAAGTAGCAGTGACTCCACCTTTATTACTTATCTAAATGAAATCATCACTGAACATCTCAAGGAGGCGGATAATAATTTAATAATTGGAGATTTTAATATCAATGTAAATGTATCGTCAACATACTCAAACCAGCTAACAAGTTTATTTGCACAAATGGCAATGATACAAAGGATAAACTTCGACACAAGGATAACAGAGTACTCGTCTACAAGAATTGATTTGCTATTCAGTAACAATGATAAAATTAAAGCAGTAAATATAGGTGAACATCGCATTTCTGACCATGAGACAATCCACTTCGAAGTGCCAACAACAAAGCTTTGTAAAATGAGAAGGTATGCTACTGTTACATGTTGGGAGTACTATAGTGCTGAAAATCTTTTAACTTTGCTACGAACATGCGATTTCAGCTTTATGTCAATTTCCGGAGTAGAAACTAAAACTAAAGCCCTAAACGAAGTTGTAACTGTGGCTATGCAAGCACTGACTTATATAAAGAGGACCCAAATACAGATAAGAAATAAGTGGTACGACCGAGAATTAACAAACCTGCATAAAAGAAAAATAGAATCTTATAAAACTGCTCGAAATACTGGATTTTGGGACGAATATAACGTCATTAAGAAAATATATAAAAGAACCATAATTTATAAAAAAAAGAAATACATGGAAGATAGAGTAAATCATAACAATGGCGATATGAAACTTATGTGGAAGTGTCTAAAAGACCTCGTCGAGCTTAATGATGTTAAAAAACATATCACTAAAATTGTAATTAACGGTGAATGCCTGGAAAATGAATATGATATAGCTAATGCCCTAAATAACTTTTTTATACAAAGTATTGTTGAAATTAATGATAGCATCGAAGAAATTGTAAATGGGGATGAAATAAGCGCAAATCATAGTAATCCATTTGAAACATTTAAATTTACTGACATTGTAGTGGACGATATTATTATTATCACAAAATCACTTAAAAACAAATATGGCGGCGACAAGCTTTTATCGGAGGGTGTCGTTAAAGATGCCATGACATATACTGCTAATTTCTACAAAGACATAATTAACGAATCCTTAAACAGCGGTATTGTACCTAGTTACTGGAAAATTTCAACAATAATACCTGTTGAAAAAGTAAAAAATACAATGAAACCTGAGGAACTACGTCCAATTAACACGTTACCTACAGATGAAAAAATTATGGAGACAGTGGTGAAGGATCAACTTGTGGCATACTTAGAGAAGCACAATGTGATTATCCCAGAACAATCGGGATTCAGGAAGAGCCATTCTTGTGAAACAGCGTTGAATATGGTAATTGCAGATTGGAAAGAAGACATGGCGGACAAAAAATTTACGGTGTCTGTCTTCTTGGATTTAAAACGGGCTTTTGAACCTGTCGATAGATCTGAGCTATTGGACCTTATGTTTAAAATTGGTATAAGAGGAAAGGCTTTGGAATGGTTCCGGAGTTACTTGGGTGACAGAAAACAGAGAACGATAATTGGAAAGGAGGTTTCATCAGTGGTGGATGTTAACATTGGTTTACCACAAGGCTCGGTCTTGGCGCCAATATTGTTTACATTGTATATCAATGATATCAAAAGATGCTTAAAATATTGTAAAATACGTCTATTTGCGGATGATGCATTGCTTATCATAAGTGAAAAATATGCAGAATGTGCCATGCTGAAAGTACAAGAAGACCTGGACTCGCTATACAAATGGTTATGCCTTAGAAAACTGAAATTAAATGTCGAAAAAACTAAGTTCATGATATTTTATAAAAACACCAATATCATAAGTAACAATAGTTTAAATAATATTACGCTGAAGGTAAAAAACATGGAAATCCAAAGAGTAAACAAAATTAAGTATTTAGGAGTTTTGATTGATGATAATCTAAATTTTGGAGAGCATGTAACTTATCTGGAAAGGAAAATTGCACAGAAAATAGGCTTCATGTATAGAACATGTAAACATATCAGTCAAAGTCATAAAATATTGGTATATCGTTCAATTATTGAACCACACTTTATTTATTGTCCTACTATTCTGCTATTAAGTAATGATATATATATTAAGAAACTTCAAATACAGCAAAACAAGGCAATGCGATTTATTTTAAAATGTCCTCCAAGAACGCCAAAAATTGTCATGCTCAATAGATTAAACTGGCTTAGTATTAAACAGTCAGTTAGTTATTTCACATTGAAATTTATACACCAACTTAGGTTAGGAATGTTACCGAATTACCTGAGTAGTAAAATACATTATAATCATGAAATCCACAATTATGGAACAAGAAATTGTAATAATATAAGACTGCCTAGAATAAGAACTGAGTTCGCCAAAAGGTCTCTTGAATATTTAGGGTATAAAATGTATAATGAGTTACCTTCTGATTTGAAAGACTGTGAAAATATTAGTAAGTTCAAAGAAAAATTGTTTTTATATTGTACGTCACTAAATGTGACATGAGTAGTTATGTTTAATTTCTTATTTTAACCTAAACTAGGTCTTAAAGACCGTAATAATAAATAAATAAATAAATAAATAAAATAAATTTGTTTAACGCATTTGTTTTGGTTACTCGACGTCTCCGTTCTCGTGTAGCCTACATATTGCGTTTTTTTTTTAATTTGCTTACCGGGCTAAAGGTTAGCATGTTTAAAATACGTAAGTCGTTTTGTTCAACAAATTTGAGTAGATAACTCATCAGTTGTTTGCATCAGAGCGACAATTTTTGAGATAGTTATTAAAACTGTTTAAAGGTTGTCAAACGTTGTTTCTCGTTGTATATCCTTTAATTCTAGAGTTAAATTGATAAATAACGTGTACGAATTTGTTTAACGCATTTGTTTTGGTTACTCGACGTCTCCGTTCTCGTGTAGCCTACATATTGCGTTTTTTTTTCAATTTGCTTACCGGGCTAAAGGTTAGCATGCTTAAAATACGTAAGTCGTTTTGTTCAACAAATTTAAGTAGATAACTCATCAGTTGTTTGCATCAGAGCGAAAATTTTTGAGATAGTTATTAAAACTGTTTAAAGGTTGTCAAACGTTGTTTCTCGTTGTATATCCTTTAATTCTAGAGTTAAATTGATAAATAACGTGTAGGAATTTGTATAACGCATTTGTTTTGGTTACTCGACGTCTCCGTTCTCGTGTAGCCAACATTTTGCGTTTTTGTTTTAATTTGCTTACCGGGCTAAAGGCTAGCATGTTTAAAATACGTAAGTCGTTTTGTTCAACAAATTTGAGTAGATAACTCATCAGTTGTTTGCATCAGAGCGACAATTTTTGAGATAGTTATTAAAACTGTTTAAAGGTTGTCAAACGTTGTTTCTCGTTGTATATCCTTTAATTCTAGAGTTAAATTTATAAATAACGTGTACGAATTTGTTTAACGCATTTGTTTTGGTTACTCGACGTCTCCGTTCTCATGTAGCCTACATATTGCGTTTTTTTTTTAATTTGCTTACCGGGCTAAAGGTTAGCATGCTTAAAATACGTAAGTCGTTTTGTTCAACAAATTTAAGTAGATAACTCATCAGTTGTTTGCATCACAGCGACAATTTTTGATATAGTTATTAAAACTGTTTAAAGGTTGTCAAACGTTGTTTCTCGTTGTATATCCTTTAATTCTAGAGTTAAATTGATAAATAACGTGTACGAATTTGTTTAACGCATTTGTTTTGGTTACTCGACGTCTCCGTTCTCGTGTAGCCTACATATTGCGTTTTTTTTTTAATTTGCTTACCGGGCTAAAGGTTAGCATGCTTAAAATACGTAAGTCGTTTTGTTCAACAAATTTAAGTAGATAACTCACCAGTTGTTTGCATCAGAGCGACAATTTTTGAGACAGTTATTAAAACTGTTTAAAGGTTGTCAAACGTTGTTTCTCGTTGTATATCCTTTAATTCTAGAGTTAAATTGATAAATAACGTGTACGAATTGGTTTAACGCATTTGTTTTGGTTACTCGACGTCTCCGTTCTCGTGTAGCCTACATATTGCGTTTTTTTTTTAATTTGCTTACCGGGCTAAAGGTTAGCATGCTTAAAATACGTAAGTCGTTTTGTTCAACAAATTTAAGTAGATAACTCATCAGTTGTTTGCATCAGAGCGACAATTTTTGAAATAGTTATTAAAACTGTTTAAAGGTTGTCAAACGTTGTTTCTCGTTGTATAACCTTTAATTCTAGAGTTAAATTGATAAATAACGTGTAGGAATTTTCTTTAACGCATTTGTTTTGGTTACTCGACGTCTCCGTTCTCGTGTAGCCTACATATTGCGTTTTTTTTTTAATTTGCTTACCGGGCTAAAGGTTAGCATGCTTAAAATACTAAGTCGTTTTGTTCAACAAATTTAAGTAGATAACTCATCAGTTGTTTGCATCAGAGCGACAATTTTTGAGATAGTTATTAAGACTGTTTAAAGGTTGTCAAACGTTGTTTCTCGTTGTATAACCTTTAATTCTAGAGTTAAATTGATAAATAACGTGTAGAAATTTGTTTAACGCATTTGTTTTGGTTACTCGACGTCTCCGTTTTCATGTAGCCTACATATTGCTTTTTTTTTTTAATTTGCTTACCGGGCTAAAGGTTAGCATGTTTAAAATACGTAAGTCGTTTTGTTCAACAAATTTGAGTAGATAACTCATCAGTTGTTTCCATCAGAGCGACAATTTTTGAGATAGTTATTAAAACTGTTTAAAGGTTGTCAAACGTTGTTTCTCGTTGTATATCCTTTAATTCTAGAGTTAAACTGATAAATAACGTGTAGGAATTTGTTTAACGCATTTGTTTTGGTCACTCGACGTCTCCGTTCTCGTGTAGCCTACATATTGCGTTTTTTTTTAATTTGCTTACCGGGCTAAAGGTTAGCATGTTTAAAATACGTAAGTCGTTTTGTTCAACAAATTTGAGTAGATAACTCATCAGTTGTTTGCATCAGAGCGACAATTTTTGAGATAGTTATTAAAACTGTTTAAAGGTTGTCAAACGTTGTTTCTCGTTGTATATCCTTTAATTCTAGAGTTAAATTGATAAATAACGTGTAGGAATTTGTTTAACGCATTTGTTTTGGTTACTCGACGTCTCCGTTCTCGTGTAGCCTACATATTGCGTTTTTTTTTTTTGATTTGCTTACCGGGCTAAAGGTTAGCATGCTTAAAATACGTAAGTCGTTTTGTTCAACAAATTTAAGTAGATAACTCATCAGTTGTTTGCATCAGACCGACAATTTTTGAGATAGTTATTAAAACTGTTTAAAGGTTGTCAAACGTTGTTTCTCGTTGTATATCCTTTAATTCTAGAGTTAAATTGATAAATAACGTGTAGGAATTTGTTTAACGCATTTGTTTTGGTTACTCGACGTCTCCGTTCTCGTGTAGCCTACATATTGCGTTTTTTTTTTTTAATTTGCTTACCGGGCTAAAGGTTAGCATGCTTAAAATACGTAAGTCGTTTTGTTCAATAAATTTAAGTAGATAACTCATCAGTTGTTTGCATCAGAGCGACAATTTTTGAGATAGTTATTAAAACTGTTTAAAGGTTGTCAAACGTTGTTTCTCGTTGTATATCCTTTAATTCTAGAGTTAAATTGATAAATAACGTGTACGAATTTGTTTAACGCATTTGTTTTGGTTACTCGACGTCTCCGTTCTCGTGTAGCCTACATATTGCGTTTTTTTTTAATTTGCTTACCGGGCTAAAGGTTAGCATGCTTAAAATACGTAAGTCGTTTTGTTCAACAAATTTAAGTAGATAACTCATCAGTTGTTTGCATCAGAGCGAAAATTTTTGAGATAGTTATTAAAACTGTTTAAAGGTTGTCAAACGTTGTTTCTCGTTGTATATCTTTTAATTCTAGAGTTAAATTGATAAATAACGTGTAGGAATTTGTATAACGCATTTGTTTTGGTTACTCGACGTCTCCGTTCTCGTGTAGCCAACATTTTGCGTTTTTTTTTTTAATTTGCTTACCGGGCTAAAGGCTAGCATGTTTAAAATACGTAAGTCGTTTTGTTCAACAAATTTGAGTAGATAACTCATCAGTTGTTTGCATCAGAGCGACAATTTTTGAGATAGTTATTAAAACTGTTTAAAGGTTGTCAAACGTTGTTTCTCGTTGTATATCCTTTAATTCTAGCGTTAAATTGATAAATAACGTGTACGAATTTGTTTAACGCATTTGTTTTGGTTACTCGACGTCTCCGTTCTCGTGTAGCCTACATATTTCGTTTTTTTTTAATTTGCTTACCGGGCTAAAGGTTAGCATGCTTAAAATACGTAAGTCGTTTTGTTCAACAAATTTAAGTAGATAACTCATCAGTTGTTTGCATCAGAGCGACAATTTTTGAGATAGTTATTAAAACTGTTTAAAGGTTGTCAAACGTTGTTTCTCGTTGTATATCCTTTAATTCTAGAGTTAAATTGATAAATAACGTGTACGAATTTGTTTAACGCATTTGTTTTGGTTACTCGACGTCTCCGTTCTCGTGTAGCCTACATATTGCGTTTTTTTTTTAATTTGCTTACCGGGCTAAAGGTTAGCATGCTTAAAATACGTAAGTCGTTTTGTTCAACAAATTTAAGTAGATAACTCATCAATTGTTTGCATCAGAGCGACAATTTTTGAGACAGTTATTAAAACTGTTTAAAGGTTGTCAAACGTTGTTTCTCGTTGTATATCCTTTAATTCTAGAGTTAAATTGATAAATAACGTGTACGAATTGGTTTAACGCATTTGTTTTGGTTACTCGACGTCTCCGTTCTCGTGTAGCCTACATATTGCGTTTTTTTTTTAATTTGCTTACCGGGCTAAAGGTTAGCATGCTTAAAATACGTAAGTCGTTTTGTTCAACAAATTTAAGTAGATAACTCATCAGTTGTTTGCATCAGAGCGACAATTTTTGAGATAGTTATTAAAACTGTTTAAAGGTTGTCAAACGTTGTTTCTCGTTGTATAACCTTTAATTCTAGAGTTAAATTGATAAATAACGTGTAGGAATTTGTTTAACGCATTTGTTTTGGTTACTCGACGTCTCCGTTCTCGTGTAGCCTACATATTGCGTTTTTTTTTTAATTTTCTTACCGGGCTAAAGGTTAGCATGCTTAAAATACGTAAGTCGTTTTGTTCAACAAATTTAAGTAGATAACTCATCAGTTGTTTGCATCAGAGCGACAATTTTTGAGATAGTTATTAAAACTGTTTAAAGGTTGTCAAACGTTGTTTTTCGTTGTATAACCTTTAATTCTAGAGTTAAATTGATAAATAACGTGTAGAAATTTGTTTAACGCATTTGTTTTGGTTACTCGACGTCTCCGTTCTCATGTAGCCTACATATTGCGTTTTTTTTTTAATTTGCTTACCGGGCTAAAGGTTAGCATGTTTAAAATACGTAAGTCGTTTTGTTCAACAAATTTGAGTAGATAACTCATCAGTTGTTTGCATCAGAGCGACAATTTTTGAGATAGTTATTAAAACTGTTTAAAGGTTGTCAAACGTTTTTTCTCGTTGTATATCCTTTAATTCTAGAGTTAAATTGATAAATAACGTGTAGGAATTTGTTTAACGCATTTGTTTTGGTTACTCGACGTCTCCGTTCTCGTGTAGCCTACATATTGCGTTTTTTTTTTAATTTGACGTATAGAAATTTGTTTAACGCATTTGTTTTGGTTACTCGACGTCTCCGTTCTCGTGTAGCCTACATATTGCGTTTTTTATTTTAATTTGCTTACCGGGCTAAAGGTTAGCATGCTTAAAATACGTAAGTCGTTTTGTTCAACAAATTTAAGTAGATAACTCATCAGTTGTTTGCATCACAGCGAAAATTTTTGAGATAGTTATTAAAACTGTTTAAAGGTTGTCAAACGTTGTTTCTCGTTGTATATCCTTTAATTCTAGAGTTAAATTGATAAATAACGTGTACGAATTTGTTTAACGCATTTGTTTTGGTTACTCGACGTCTCCGTTCTCGTGTAGCCTACATATTGCGTCTTTTTTTTTAATTTGCTTACCGGGCTAAAGGTTAGCATGCTTAAAATACGTAAGTCGTTTTGTTCAACAAATTTAAGTAGATAACTCATCAGTTGTTTGCATCAGAGCGACAATTTTTGAGATAGTTATTAAAACTGTTTAAAGGTTGTCAAACGTTGTTTCTCGTTGTATATCCTTTAATTCTAGAGTTAAATTGATAAATAACGTGTACGAATTTGTTTAACGCATTTGTTTTGGTTACTCGACGTCTCCGTTCTCGTGTAGCGTACATATTGCGTTTTTTTTTTAATTTGCTTACCGGGCTAAAGGTTAGCATGCTTAAAATACGTAAGTCGTTTTGTTCAACAAATTTAAGTAGATAACTCATCAGTTGTTTGCATCAGAGCGACAATTTTTGAGATAGTTATTAAAACTGTTTAAAGGTTGTCAAACGTTGTTTCTCGTTGTATATCCTTTAATTCTAGAGTTAAATTGATAAATAACGTGTAGGAATTTGTTTAACGTATTTGTTTTGGTTACTCGACGTCTCCGTTCTCGTGTAGCCTACATATTGCGTTTTTTTTTTAATTTGCTTACCGGGCTAAAGGTTAGCATGTTTAAAATACGTAAGTCGTTTTGTTCAACAAATTTAAGTAGATAACTCATCAGTTGTTTGCATCAGAGCGACAATTTTTGAGATAGTTATTAAAACTGTTTAAAGGTTGTCAAACGTTGTTTCTCGTTGTATATCCTTTAATTCTAGAGTTAAATTGATAAATAACGTGTAGGAATTTGTTTAACGCATTTGTTTTGGTTACTCGACGTCTCCGTTCTCGTGCAGCCTACATATTGCGTTTTTTTTTTTTAATTTGCTTACCGGACTAAAGGTTAGCATGTTTAAAATACGTAAGTCGTTTTGTTCAACAAATTTGAGTAGATAACTCATCAGTTGTTTGCATCAGAGCGACAATTTTTGAGATAGTTATTAAAACTGTTTAAAGGTTGTCAAACGTTGTTTCTCGTTGTATATCCTTTAATTCTAGAGTTAAATTGATAAATAACGTGTAGGAATTTGTTTAACGCATTTGTTTTGGTTACTCGACGTCTCCGTTCTCGTGTAGCCTACATATTGCGTTTTTTTTTTTAAATTTGCTTACCGGGCTAAAGGTTAGCATGCTTAAAATACGTAAGTCGTTTTGTTCAACAAATTTAAGTAGATACCTCATCAGTTGTTTGCATCAGAGCGACAATTTTTGAGATAGTTATTAAAACTGTTTAAAGGTTGTCAAACGTTGTTTCTCGTTGTATATCCTTTAATTCTAGAGTTAAATTGATAAATAACGTGTACGAATTTGTTTAACGCATTTGTTTTGGTTACTCGACGTCTCCGTTCTCGTGTGGCCTACATATCGCGTTTTTTTTTTAATTTTCTTACCGGGCTAAAGGTTAGCATACTTAAAATACGTAAGTCGTTTTGTTCAACAAATTTAAGTAGATAACTCATCAGTTGTTTGCATCAGAGCGACAATTTTTGAGATAGTTATTAAAACTGTTTAAAGGTTGTCAAACGTTGTTTCTCGTTGTATATCCTTTAATTCTAGAGTTAAATTGATAAATAACGTGTAGGAATTTGTTTAACGCATTTGTTTTGGTTACTCGACGTCTCCGTTCTCGTGTAGCCTACATATTGCGTTTTTTTTTTAATTTGCTTACCGGGCTAAAGGTTAGCATGCTTAAAATACGTAAGTCGTTTTGTTCAACAAATTTAAGTAGATAACTCTTCAGTTGTTTGCATCAGAGCGACAATTTTTGACATAGTTATTAAAACTGTTTAAAGGTTGTCAAACGTTGTTTCTCGTTGTATATCCTTTAATTCTAGAGTTAAATTGATAAATAACGTGTAGAAATTTGTTTAACGCATTTGTTTTGGTTACTCGACGTCTCCGTTCTCGTGTAGCCTACATATTGCGTTTTTTTTTTTAATTTGAATACCGGGCTAAAGGTTAGCATGCTTAAAATACGTAAGTCGTTTTGTTCAACAAATTTAAGTAGATAACTCATCAGTTGTTTGCATCAGAGCGACAATTTTTGAGATAGTTATTAAAACTGTTTAAAGGTTGTCAAACGTTGTTTCTCGTTGTATATCCTTTAATTCTAGAGTTAAATTGATAAATAACGTGTAGAAATTTGTTTAACGCATTTGTTTTGGTTACTCGACGTCTCCGTTCTCGTGTAGCCTACATATTGCGTTTTTTTTTTTAATTTGAATACCGGGCTAAAGGTTAGCATGCTTAAAATACGTAAGTCGTTTTGTTCAACAAATTTAAGTAGATAACTCATCAGTTGTTTGCATCAGAGCGACAATTTTTGAGATAGTTATTGAAACTGTTTAAAGGTTGTCAAACGTTGTTTCTCGTTGTATATCCTTTAATTCTAGAGTTAAATTGATAAATAACGTGTACGAATTTGTTTAACGCATTTGTTTTGGTTACTCGACGTCTCCGTTCTCGTGTAGCCTACATATTGCGTTTTTTTTTTTTAATTTGCTTACCGGGCTAAAGGTTAGCATGCTTAAAATACGTAAGTCGTTTTGTTCAACAAATTTAAGTAGATAACTCATCAGTTGTTTGCGTCAGAGCGACAATTTTTGAGATAGTTATTAAAACTGTTTAAAGGTTGTCAAACGTTGTTTCTCGTTGTATATCCTTTAATTCTAGAGTTAAATTGATAAATAACGTGTAGGAATTTGTTTAACGCATTTGTTTTGGTTACTCGACGTCTCCGTTCTCGTGTAGCCTACATATTGCGTTTTTTTTTTAATTTGCTTACCGGGCTAAAGGTTAGCATGCTTAAAATACGTAAGTCGTTTTGTTCAACAAATTTAAGTAGATAACTCATCAGTTGTTTGCATCCGAGCGACAATTTTTGAGATAGTTATTAAAACTGTTTAAAGGTTGTCAAACGTTGTTTCTCGTTGTATATCCTTTAATTCTAGAGTTAAATTGATAAATAACGTGTAGGAATTTGTTTAACGCATTTGTTTTGGTGACTCGACGTCTCCGTTCTCGTGTAGCCTACATATTGCGTTTTTTTTTAATTTGCTTACCGGGCTAAAGGTTAGCATGCTTAAAATACGTAAGTCGTTTTGTTCAACAAATTTGAGTAGATAACTCATCAGTTGTTTGCATCAGAGCGACAATTTTTGAGATAGTTATTAAAACTGTTTAAAGGTTGTCAAACGTTGTTTTTCGTTGTATAACCTTTAATTCTAGAGTTAAATTGATAAATAACGTGTAGAAATTTGTTTAACGCATTTGTTTTGGTTACTCGACGTCTCCGTTCTCATGTAGCCTACATATTGCGTTTTTTTTTTAATTTGCTTACCGGGCTAAAGGTTAGCATGTTTAAAATACGTAAGTCGTTTTGTTCAACAAATTTGAGTAGATAACTCATCAGTTGTTTGCATCAGAGCGACAATTTTTGAGATAGTTATTAAAACTGTTTAAAGGTTGTCAAACGTTTTTTCTCGTTGTATATCCTTTAATTCTAGAGTTAAATTGATAAATAACGTGTAGGAATTTGTTTAACGCATTTGTTTTGGTTACTCGACGTCTCCGTTCTCGTGTAGCCTACATATTGCGTTTTTTTTTTAATTTGACGTATAGAAATTTGTTTAACGCATTTGTTTTGGTTACTCGACGTCTCCGTTCTCGTGTAGCCTACATATTGCGTTTTTTATTTTAATTTGCTTACCGGGCTAAAGGTTAGCATGCTTAAAATACGTAAGTCGTTTTGTTCAACAAATTTAAGTAGATAACTCATCAGTTGTTTGCATCACAGCGAAAATTTTTGAGATAGTTATTAAAACTGTTTAAAGGTTGTCAAACGTTGTTTCTCGTTGTATATCCTTTAATTCTAGAGTTAAATTGATAAATAACGTGTACGAATTTGTTTAACGCATTTGTTTTGGTTACTCGACGTCTCCGTTCTCGTGTAGCCTACATATTGCGTCTTTTTTTTTAATTTGCTTACCGGGCTAAAGGTTAGCATGCTTAAAATACGTAAGTCGTTTTGTTCAACAAATTTAAGTAGATAACTCATCAGTTGTTTGCATCAGAGCGACAATTTTTGAGATAGTTATTAAAACTGTTTAAAGGTTGTCAAACGTTGTTTCTCGTTGTATATCCTTTAATTCTAGAGTTAAATTGATAAATAACGTGTACGAATTTGTTTAACGCATTTGTTTTGGTTACTCGACGTCTCCGTTCTCGTGTAGCGTACATATTGCGTTTTTTTTTTAATTTGCTTACCGGGCTAAAGGTTAGCATGCTTAAAATACGTAAGTCGTTTTGTTCAACAAATTTAAGTAGATAACTCATCAGTTGTTTGCATCAGAGCGACAATTTTTGAGATAGTTATTAAAACTGTTTAAAGGTTGTCAAACGTTGTTTCTCGTTGTATATCCTTTAATTCTAGAGTTAAATTGATAAATAACGTGTAGGAATTTGTTTAACGTATTTGTTTTGGTTACTCGACGTCTCCGTTCTCGTGTAGCCTACATATTGCGTTTTTTTTTTAATTTGCTTACCGGGCTAAAGGTTAGCATGTTTAAAATACGTAAGTCGTTTTGTTCAACAAATTTAAGTAGATAACTCATCAGTTGTTTGCATCAGAGCGACAATTTTTGAGATAGTTATTAAAACTGTTTAAAGGTTGTCAAACGTTGTTTCTCGTTGTATATCCTTTAATTCTAGAGTTAAATTGATAAATAACGTGTAGGAATTTGTTTAACGCATTTGTTTTGGTTACTCGACGTCTCCGTTCTCGTGCAGCCTACATATTGCGTTTTTTTTTTTTAATTTGCTTACCGGACTAAAGGTTAGCATGTTTAAAATACGTAAGTCGTTTTGTTCAACAAATTTGAGTAGATAACTCATCAGTTGTTTGCATCAGAGCGACAATTTTTGAGATAGTTATTAAAACTGTTTAAAGGTTGTCAAACGTTGTTTCTCGTTGTATATCCTTTAATTCTAGAGTTAAATTGATAAATAACGTGTAGGAATTTGTTTAACGCATTTGTTTTGGTTACTCGACGTCTCCGTTCTCGTGTAGCCTACATATTGCGTTTTTTTTTTTAAATTTGCTTACCGGGCTAAAGGTTAGCATGCTTAAAATACGTAAGTCGTTTTGTTCAACAAATTTAAGTAGATACCTCATCAGTTGTTTGCATCAGAGCGACAATTTTTGAGATAGTTATTAAAACTGTTTAAAGGTTGTCAAACGTTGTTTCTCGTTGTATATCCTTTAATTCTAGAGTTAAATTGATAAATAACGTGTACGAATTTGTTTAACGCATTTGTTTTGGTTACTCGACGTCTCCGTTCTCGTGTGGCCTACATATCGCGTTTTTTTTTTAATTTTCTTACCGGGCTAAAGGTTAGCATACTTAAAATACGTAAGTCGTTTTGTTCAACAAATTTAAGTAGATAACTCATCAGTTGTTTGCATCAGAGCGACAATTTTTGAGATAGTTATTAAAACTGTTTAAAGGTTGTCAAACGTTGTTTCTCGTTGTATATCCTTTAATTCTAGAGTTAAATTGATAAATAACGTGTAGGAATTTGTTTAACGCATTTGTTTTGGTTACTCGACGTCTCCGTTCTCGTGTAGCCTACATATTGCGTTTTTTTTTTAATTTGCTTACCGGGCTAAAGGTTAGCATGCTTAAAATACGTAAGTCGTTTTGTTCAACAAATTTAAGTAGATAACTCTTCAGTTGTTTGCATCAGAGCGACAATTTTTGACATAGTTATTAAAACTGTTTAAAGGTTGTCAAACGTTGTTTCTCGTTGTATATCCTTTAATTCTAGAGTTAAATTGATAAATAACGTGTAGAAATTTGTTTAACGCATTTGTTTTGGTTACTCGACGTCTCCGTTCTCGTGTAGCCTACATATTGCGTTTTTTTTTTTAATTTGAATACCGGGCTAAAGGTTAGCATGCTTAAAATACGTAAGTCGTTTTGTTCAACAAATTTAAGTAGATAACTCATCAGTTGTTTGCATCAGAGCGACAATTTTTGAGATAGTTATTAAAACTGTTTAAAGGTTGTCAAACGTTGTTTCTCGTTGTATATCCTTTAATTCTAGAGTTAAATTGATAAATAACGTGTAGAAATTTGTTTAACGCATTTGTTTTGGTTACTCGACGTCTCCGTTCTCGTGTAGCCTACATATTGCGTTTTTTTTTTTAATTTGAATACCGGGCTAAAGGTTAGCATGCTTAAAATACGTAAGTCGTTTTGTTCAACAAATTTAAGTAGATAACTCATCAGTTGTTTGCATCAGAGCGACAATTTTTGAGATAGTTATTGAAACTGTTTAAAGGTTGTCAAACGTTGTTTCTCGTTGTATATCCTTTAATTCTAGAGTTAAATTGATAAATAACGTGTACGAATTTGTTTAACGCATTTGTTTTGGTTACTCGACGTCTCCGTTCTCGTGTAGCCTACATATTGCGTTTTTTTTTTTTAATTTGCTTACCGGGCTAAAGGTTAGCATGCTTAAAATACGTAAGTCGTTTTGTTCAACAAATTTAAGTAGATAACTCATCAGTTGTTTGCGTCAGAGCGACAATTTTTGAGATAGTTATTAAAACTGTTTAAAGGTTGTCAAACGTTGTTTCTCGTTGTATATCCTTTAATTCTAGAGTTAAATTGATAAATAACGTGTAGGAATTTGTTTAACGCATTTGTTTTGGTTACTCGACGTCTCCGTTCTCGTGTAGCCTACATATTGCGTTTTTTTTTTAATTTGCTTACCGGGCTAAAGGTTAGCATGCTTAAAATACGTAAGTCGTTTTGTTCAACAAATTTAAGTAGATAACTCATCAGTTGTTTGCATCCGAGCGACAATTTTTGAGATAGTTATTAAAACTGTTTAAAGGTTGTCAAACGTTGTTTCTCGTTGTATATCCTTTAATTCTAGAGTTAAATTGATAAATAACGTGTAGGAATTTGTTTAACGCATTTGTTTTGGTGACTCGACGTCTCCGTTCTCGTGTAGCCTACATATTGCGTTTTTTTTTAATTTGCTTACCGGGCTAAAGGTTAGCATGCTTAAAATACGTAAGTCGTTTTGTTCAACAAATTTGAGTAGATAACTCATCAGTTGTTTGCATCAGAGCGACAATTTTTGAGATAGTTATTAAAACTGTTTAAAGGTTGTCAAACGTTGTTTTTCGTTGTATAACCTTTAATTCTAGAGTTAAATTGATAAATAACGTGTAGAAATTTGTTTAACGCATTTGTTTTGGTTACTCGACGTCTCCGTTCTCATGTAGCCTACATATTGCGTTTTTTTTTTAATTTGCTTACCGGGCTAAAGGTTAGCATGTTTAAAATACGTAAGTCGTTTTGTTCAACAAATTTGAGTAGATAACTCATCAGTTGTTTGCATCAGAGCGACAATTTTTGAGATAGTTATTAAAACTGTTTAAAGGTTGTCAAACGTTTTTTCTCGTTGTATATCCTTTAATTCTAGAGTTAAATTGATAAATAACGTGTAGGAATTTGTTTAACGCATTTGTTTTGGTTACTCGACGTCTCCGTTCTCGTGTAGCCTACATATTGCGTTTTTTTTTTAATTTGACGTATAGAAATTTGTTTAACGCATTTGTTTTGGTTACTCGACGTCTCCGTTCTCGTGTAGCCTACATATTGCGTTTTTTATTTTAATTTGCTTACCGGGCTAAAGGTTAGCATGCTTAAAATACGTAAGTCGTTTTGTTCAACAAATTTAAGTAGATAACTCATCAGTTGTTTGCATCACAGCGAAAATTTTTGAGATAGTTATTAAAACTGTTTAAAGGTTGTCAAACGTTGTTTCTCGTTGTATATCCTTTAATTCTAGAGTTAAATTGATAAATAACGTGTACGAATTTGTTTAACGCATTTGTTTTGGTTACTCGACGTCTCCGTTCTCGTGTAGCCTACATATTGCGTCTTTTTTTTTAATTTGCTTACCGGGCTAAAGGTTAGCATGCTTAAAATACGTAAGTCGTTTTGTTCAACAAATTTAAGTAGATAACTCATCAGTTGTTTGCATCAGAGCGACAATTTTTGAGATAGTTATTAAAACTGTTTAAAGGTTGTCAAACGTTGTTTCTCGTTGTATATCCTTTAATTCTAGAGTTAAATTGATAAATAACGTGTACGAATTTGTTTAACGCATTTGTTTTGGTTACTCGACGTCTCCGTTCTCGTGTAGCGTACATATTGCGTTTTTTTTTTAATTTGCTTACCGGGCTAAAGGTTAGCATGCTTAAAATACGTAAGTCGTTTTGTTCAACAAATTTAAGTAGATAACTCATCAGTTGTTTGCATCAGAGCGACAATTTTTGAGATAGTTATTAAAACTGTTTAAAGGTTGTCAAACGTTGTTTCTCGTTGTATATCCTTTAATTCTAGAGTTAAATTGATAAATAACGTGTAGGAATTTGTTTAACGTATTTGTTTTGGTTACTCGACGTCTCCGTTCTCGTGTAGCCTACATATTGCGTTTTTTTTTTAATTTGCTTACCGGGCTAAAGGTTAGCATGTTTAAAATACGTAAGTCGTTTTGTTCAACAAATTTAAGTAGATAACTCATCAGTTGTTTGCATCAGAGCGACAATTTTTGAGATAGTTATTAAAACTGTTTAAAGGTTGTCAAACGTTGTTTCTCGTTGTATATCCTTTAATTCTAGAGTTAAATTGATAAATAACGTGTAGGAATTTGTTTAACGCATTTGTTTTGGTTACTCGACGTCTCCGTTCTCGTGCAGCCTACATATTGCGTTTTTTTTTTTTAATTTGCTTACCGGACTAAAGGTTAGCATGTTTAAAATACGTAAGTCGTTTTGTTCAACAAATTTGAGTAGATAACTCATCAGTTGTTTGCATCAGAGCGACAATTTTTGAGATAGTTATTAAAACTGTTTAAAAGGTTGTCAAACGTTGTTTCTCGTTGTATATCCTTTAATTCTAGAGTTAAATTGATAAATAACGTGTAGGAATTTGTTTAACGCATTTGTTTTGGTTACTCGACGTCTCCGTTCTCGTGTAGCCTACATATTGCGTTTTTTTTTTTAAATTTGCTTACCGGGCTAAAGGTTAGCATGCTTAAAATACGTAAGTCGTTTTGTTCAACAAATTTAAGTAGATACCTCATCAGTTGTTTGCATCAGAGCGACAATTTTTGAGATAGTTATTAAAACTGTTTAAAGGTTGTCAAACGTTGTTTCTCGTTGTATATCCTTTAATTCTAGAGTTAAATTGATAAATAACGTGTACGAATTTGTTTAACGCATTTGTTTTGGTTACTCGACGTCTCCGTTCTCGTGTGGCCTACATATCGCGTTTTTTTTTTAATTTTCTTACCGGGCTAAAGGTTAGCATACTTAAAATACGTAAGTCGTTTTGTTCAACAAATTTAAGTAGATAACTCATCAGTTGTTTGCATCAGAGCGACAATTTTTGAGATAGTTATTAAAACTGTTTAAAGGTTGTCAAACGTTGTTTCTCGTTGTATATCCTTTAATTCTAGAGTTAAATTGATAAATCAACGTGTAGGAATTTGTTTAACGCATTTGTTTTGGTTACTCGACGTCTCCGTTCTCGTGTAGCCTACATATTGCGTTTTTTTTTTAATTTGCTTACCGGGCTAAAGGTTAGCATGCTTAAAATACGTAAGTCGTTTTGTTCAACAAATTTAAGTAGATAACTCTTCAGTTGTTTGCATCAGAGCGACAATTTTTGACATAGTTATTAAAACTGTTTAAAGGTTGTCAAACGTTGTTTCTCGTTGTATATCCTTTAATTCTAGAGTTAAATTGATAAATAACGTGTAGAAATTTGTTTAACGCATTTGTTTTGGTTACTCGACGTCTCCGTTCTCGTGTAGCCTACATATTGCGTTTTTTTTTTAATTTGAATACCGGGCTAAAGGTTAGCATGCTTAAAATACGTAAGTCGTTTTGTTCAACAAATTTAAGTAGATAACTCATCAGTTGTTTGCATCAGAGCGACAATTTTTGAGATAGTTATTAAAACTGTTTAAAGGTTGTCAAACGTTGTTTCTCGTTGTATATCCTTTAATTCTAGAGTTAAATTGATAAATAACGTGTAGAAATTTGTTTAACGCATTTGTTTTGGTTACTCGACGTCTCCGTTCTCGTGTAGCCTACATATTGCGTTTTTTTTTTTAATTTGAATACCGGGCTAAAGGTTAGCATGCTTAAAATACGTAAGTCGTTTTGTTCAACAAATTTAAGTAGATAACTCATCAGTTGTTTGCATCAGAGCGACAATTTTTGAGATAGTTATTGAAACTGTTTAAAGGTTGTCAAACGTTGTTTCTCGTTGTATATCCTTTAATTCTAGAGTTAAATTGATAAATAACGTGTACGAATTTGTTTAACGCATTTGTTTTGGTTACTCGACGTCTCCGTTCTCGTGTAGCCTACATATTGCGTTTTTTTTTTTTAATTTGCTTACCGGGCTAAAGGTTAGCATGCTTAAAATACGTAAGTCGTTTTGTTCAACAAATTTAAGTAGATAACTCATCAGTTGTTTGCGTCAGAGCGACAATTTTTGAGATAGTTATTAAAACTGTTTAAAGGTTGTCAAACGTTGTTTCTCGTTGTATATCCTTTAATTCTAGAGTTAAATTGATAAATAACGTGTAGGAATTTGTTTAACGCATTTGTTTTGGTTACTCGACGTCTCCGTTCTCGTGTAGCCTACATATTGCGTTTTTTTTTTAATTTGCTTACCGGGCTAAAGGTTAGCATGCTTAAAATACGTAAGTCGTTTTGTTCAACAAATTTAAGTAGATAACTCATCAGTTGTTTGCATCCGAGCGACAATTTTTGAGATAGTTATTAAAACTGTTTAAAGGTTGTCAAACGTTGTTTCTCGTTGTATATCCTTTAATTCTAGAGTTAAATTGATAAATAACGTGTAGGAATTTGTTTAACGCATTTGTTTTGGTGACTCGACGTCTCCGTTCTCGTGTAGCCTACATATTGCGTTTTTTTTTAATTTGCTTACCGGGCTAAAGGTTAGCATGCTTAAAATACGTAAGTCGTTTTGTTCAACAAATTTAAGTAGATAACTCATCAGTTGTTTGCATCCGAGCGACAATTTTTGAGATAATTATTAAAACTGTTTAAAGGTTGTCAAACGTTGTTTCTCGTTGTATATCCTTTAATTCTAGAGTTAAATTGATAAATAACGTGTACGAATTTGTTTAACGCATTTGTTTTGGTAATCGACGTCTCCGTTCTCGTGTAGCCTACATATTGCGTTTTTTTTTAATTTGCTTACCGGGCTAAAGGTTAGCATGTTTAAAATACGTAAGTCGTTTTGTTCAACAAATTTTAGTAGATAACTCATCAGTTGTTTGCATCAGAGCGACAATTTTTGAGATAGTTATTAAAACTGTTTAAAGGTTGTCAAACGTTGTTTCTCGTTGTATATCCTTTAATTCTAGAGTTAAATTGATAAATAACGTGTACGAATTTGTGTAACGCATTTGTTTTGGTAATCGACGTCTCCGTTCTCGTGTAGCCTACATATTGCGTTTTTTTTTTAATTTGCTTACCGGGCTAAAGGTTAGCATGTTTAAAATACGTAAGTCGTTTTGTTCAACAAATTTGAGTAGATAACTCATCAGTTGTTTGCATCAGAGCGACAATTTTTGAGATAGTTATTAAAACTGTTTAAAGGTTGTCAAACGTTGTTTCTCGTTGTATATCCTTTAATTCTAGAGTTAAATTGATAAATAACGTGCACGAATTTGTTTAACGCATTTGTTTTGGTGACTCGACGTCTCCGTTCTCGTGTAGCCTACATATTGCGCTTTTTTTTAATTTGCTTACCGGGCTAAAGGTTAGCATGCTTAAAATACGTAAGTCGTTTTGTTCAACAAATTTAAGTAGATAACTCATCAGTTGTTTGCATCAGAGCGACAATTTTTGAGATAGTTATTAAAACTGTTTAAAGGTTGTCAAACGTTGTTTCTCGATGTATATCCTTTAATTTTAGAGTTAAATTGATAAATAACGTGTAGGAATTTGTTTAACGCATTTGTTTTGGTTACTCGACGTCTCCGTTCTCGTGTAGCCTACATATTGCTTTTTTTTTTTAATTTGCTTACCGGGCTAAAGGTTAGCATGGTTAAAATACGTAAGTCGTTTTGTTCAACAAATTTAAGTAGATAACTCATCAGTTGTTTGCATCAGAGCGACAATTTTTGAGATAGTTATTAAAACTGTTTAAAGGTTGTCAAACGTTGTTTCTCGTTGTATATCCTTTAATTCTAGAGTTAAATTGATAAATAACGTGTACGAATTTGTTTAACGCATTTGTTTTGGTTACTCGACGTCTCCGTTCTCGTGGAGCCTACATATTGCGTTTTTTTTAATTTGCTTACCGGGCTAAAGGTTAGCATGCTTAAAATACGTAAGTCGTTTTGTTCAACAAATTTAAGTAGATAACTCATCAGTTGTTTGCATCAGAGCGAAAATTTTTGAGATAGTTATTAAAACTGTTTAAAGGTTGTCAAACGTTGTTTCTCGTTGTATATCCTTTAATTCTAGAATTAAATTGATAAATAACGTGTACGAATTTGTTTAACGCATTTGTTTTGGTTACTCGACGTCTCCGTTCTCGTGTAGCCTACATATTGCGCTTTTTTTTTTAAATTTGCTTACCGGGCTAAAGGTTAGCATGCTTAAAATACGTAAGTCGTTTTGTTCAACAAATTTAAGTAGATAACTCATCAGTTGTTTGCATCAGAGCGACAATTTTTGAGATAGTTATTAAAACTGTTTAAAGGTTGTCAAACGTTGTTTCTCGTTGTATATCCTTTAATTCTAGAGTTAAATTGATAAATAACGTGTACGAATTTGTTTACCGCATTTGTTTTGGTTATTCGACGTCTCCGTTCTCGTGTAGCCTACATATTGCGTTTTTTTTTTTTAATTTGCTTACCGGACTAAAGGTTAGCATGCTTAAAATACGTAAGTCGTTTTGTTCAACAAATTTAAGTAGATAACTCATCAGTTGTTTGCATCAGAGCGACAATTTTTGAGATAGTTATTAAAACTGTTTAAAGGTTGTCAAACGTTGTTTCTCGTTGTATGTCCTTTAATTCTAGAGTTAAATTGATAAATAACGTGTACGAATTTGTTTAACGCATTTGTTTTGGTTACTCGACGTCTCCGTTCTCGTGTAGCCTACATATTGCGTTTTTTTTTTTTAATTTGCTTACCGGACTAAAGGTTAGCATGCTTAAAATACGTAAGTCGTTTTGTTCAACAAATTTAAGTAGATAACTCATCAGTTGTTTGCATCAGAGCGACAATTTTTGAGATAGTTATTAAAACTGTTTAAAGGTTGTCAAACGTCGTTTCTCGTTGTATATCCTTTAATTCTAGAGTTAAATTGATAAATAACGTGTAGGAATTTGTTTAACGAATTTGTTTTGGTTACTCGACGTCTCCGTTCTCGTGTAGCCTACATATTGCGTTTTTTTTTTAATTTGCTTACCGGGCTAAAGGTTAGCATGCTTAAAATACGTAAGTCGTTTTGTTCAACAAATTTAAGTAGATAACTCATCAGTTGTTTGCATCAGAGCGACAATTTTTGAGATAGTTATTAAAACTGTTTAAAGGTTGTCAAACGTTGTTTCTCGTTGTATATCCTTTAATTCTAGAGTTAAATTGATAAATAACGTGTACGAATTTGTTTAACGCATTTGTTTTGGTAATCGATGTCTCCGTTCTCGTGTAGCCTACATATTGCGTTTTTTTTTTTAATTTGCTTACCGAGCTAAAGGTTAGCATGCTTAAAATATGTAAGTCGTTTTGTTCAACAAATTTAAGTAGATAACTCATCAGTTGTTTGCATCAGAGCGACAATTTTTGAGATAGTTATTTAAACTGTTTAAAGGTTGTCAAACGTTGTTTCTCGTTGTATATCCTTTAATTCTAGAGTTAAATTGATAAATAAGGTGTACTAATTTGTTTAACGCATTTGTTTTGGTAATCGACGTCTCCGTTCTCGTGTAGCCTACATATTGGGTTTTTTTTTAATTTGCTTACCGGGCTAAAGGTTAGCATGTTTAAAATACGTAAGTCGTTTTGTTCAACAAATTTGAGTAGATAACTCATCAGTTGTTTGCATCAGAGCGACAATTTTTGAGATAGTTATTAAAACTGTTTAAAGGTTGTCAAACGTTGTTTCTCGTTGTATATCCTTTAATTCTAGAGTTAAATTGATAAATAACGTGTACGAATTTGTTTAACGCATTTGTTTTGGTAATCGACGTCTCCGTTCTCGTGTAGCCTACATATTGCGTTTTTTTTTTTAATTTGCTTACCGGGCTAAAGGTTAGCATGTTTAAAATACGTAAGTCGTTTTGTTCAACAAATTTGAGTAGATAACTCATCAGTTGTTTGCATCACAGCGACAATTTTTGAGATAGTTATTAAAACTGTTTAAAGGTTGTCAAACGTTGTTTCTCGTTGTATATCCTTTAATTCTAGAGTTAAATTGATAAATAACGTGCACGAATTTGTTTAACGCATTTGTTTTGGTGACTCGACGTCTCCGTTCTCGTGTAGCCTACATATTGCGTTTTTTTTTTTAATTTGCTTACCGGGCTAAAGGTTAGCATGCTTAAAATACGTAAGTCGTTTTGTTCAACAAATTTAAGTAGATAACTCATTAGTTGTTTGCATCAGAGCGACAATTTTTGAGATAGTTATTAAAACTGTTTAAAGGTTGTCAAACGTTGTTTCTCGTTGTATATCCTTTAATTCTAGAGTTAGATTGATAAATAACGTGTAGGAATTTGTTTAACGCATTTGTTTTGGTTACTCGACGTCTCCGTTCTCGTGTAACCTACATATTGCGTTTTTTTTTTAATTTGCTTACCGGGCTAAAGGTTAGCATGCTTAAAATACGTAAGTCGTTTTGTTCAACAAATTTAAGTAGATAACTCATCAGTTGTTTGCATCAGAGCGACAATTTTTGAGATAGTTATTAAAACTGTTTAAAGGTTGTCAAACGTTGTTTCTCGTTGTATATCCTTTAATTCTAGAGTTAAATTGATAAATAACGTGTAGGAATTTGTTTAACGCATTTGTTTTGGTTACTCGACGTCTCCGTTCTCGTGTAGCCTACATATTGCGTTTTTTTTAAATTTGTTTACCCGGCTAAAGGTTAGCATGCTTAAAATACGTAAGTCGTTTTGTTCAACAAATTTTAGTAGATAACTCAGCAGTTGTTTCCATCAGAGCGACAATTTTTGAGATAGTTATTAAAACTATTTAAAGGTTGTCAAACGTTGTTACTCGTTGTATATCCTTTAATTCTAGAGTTAAATTGATAAATAACGTGTAGGAATTTGTTTAACGCATTTGTTTTGGTTACTCGACGTCTCCGTTCTCGTGTAGCCTACATATTGCGTTTTTTTTTTTAATTTGCTTACCGGGCTAAAGGTTAGCATGCTTAAAATACGTAAGTCGTTTTGTTCAACAAATTTAAGTAGATAACTCTTCAGTTGTTTGCATCAGAGCGACAATTTTTGAGATAGTTATTAAAACTGTTTAAAGGTTGTCAAACGTTGTTTCTCGTTGTATATCCTTTAATTCTAGAGTTAAATTGATAAATAACGTGTAGGAATTTGTTTAACGCATTTGTTTTGGTTACTCGACGTCTCCGTTCTCGTGTAGCCTGCATATTGCGTTTTTTTTTTTAATTTGCTTACCGGGCTAAAGGTTAGCATGCTTAAAATACGTAAGTCGTTTTGTTCAACAAATTTAAGTAGATAACTCATCAGTTGTTTGCATCCGAGCGACAATTTTTGAGATAGTTATTAAAACTGTTTAAAGGTTGTCAAACGTTGTTTCTCGTTGTATATCCTTTAATTCTAGAGTTAAATTGATAAATAACGTGTAGGAATTTGTTTAACGCATTTGTTTTGGTGACTCGACGTCTCCGTTCTCGTGTAGCCTACATATTGCGTTTTTTTTTTAATTTGCTTACCGGGCTAAAGGTTAGCATGCTTAAAATACGTAAGTCGTTTTGTTCCACAAATTTAAGTAGATAACTCATCAGTTGTTTGCATCAGAGCGACAATTTTTGAGATAGTTATTAAAACTGTTTAAAGGTTGTCAAACGTTGTTTCTCGTTGTATATCCTTTAATTCTAGAGTTAAATTGATAAATAACGTGTACGAATTTGTTTAACGCATTTGTTTTGGTTACTCGACGTCACCGTTCTCGTGTAGCCTACATATTGCGTTTTTTTTTTAATTTGCTTACCGGGCTAAAGGCTAGCATGCTTAAAATACGTAAGTCGTTTTGTTCAACAAATTTAAGTAGATAACTCATCAGTTGTTTGCATCAGAGCGACAATTTTTGAGATAGTTATTAAAACTGTTAAAAGGTTGTCAAACGTTGTTTCTCGTTGTATATCCTTTAATTCTAGAGTTAAATTGATAAATAACGTGTACGAATTTGTTTAACGCATTTGTTTTGGTTACTCGACGTCTCCGCTCTCGTGTAGCCTACATATTGCGTTTTTTTTTTAATTTGCTTACCGGGCTAAAGGTTAGCATGTTTAAAATACGTAAGTCGTTTTGTTCAACAAATTTAAGTAGATAACTCATCAGTTGTTTGCATCAGAGCGACAATTTTTGAGATAGTTATTAAAACTGTTTAAAGGTTGTCAAACGTTGTTTCTCGTTGTATATCCTTTAATTCTAGAGTTAAATTGATAAATAACGTGTAGGAATTTGTTTAACGCATTTGTTTTGGTTACTCGACGTCTCCGTTCTCGTGTAGCCTACATATTGCGTTTTTTTTTTAATTTGCTTACCGGGCTAAAGGTTAGCATGCTTAAAATACGTAAGTCGTTTTGTTCAACAAATTTAAGTAGATAACTCATCAGTTGTTTGCATCAGAGCGACAATTTTTGAGATAATTATTAAAACTCTTTAAAGGTTGTCAAACGTTGTTTCTCGTTGTATATCCTTTAATTTTAGAGTTAAATTGATAAATAACGTGTAGGAATTTGTTTAACGCATTTGTTTTGGTTACTCGACGTCTCCGTTCTCGTGTAGCCTACATATTGCGTTTTTTTTTTTAATTTGCTTACCGGGCTAAAGGTTAGCATGCTTAAAATACGTAAGTCGTTTGTTCAACAAATTTAAGTAGATAACTCATCAGTTGTTTGCATCAGAGCGACAATTTTTGAGATAGTTATTAAAACTGTTTAAAGGTTGTCAAACGTTGTTTCTCGTTGTATATCCTTTAATTCTAGAGTTAAATTGATAAATAACGTGTAGGAATTTGTTTAACGCATTTGTTTTGGTTACTCGACGTCTCCGTTCTCGTGTAGCCTACATATTGCGTTTTTTTTTTAATTTGCTTACCGGGCTAAAGGTTAGCATGTTTAAAATACGTAAGTCGTTTTGTTCAACAAATTTAAGTAGATAACTCATCAGTTGTTTGCATCAGAGCGACAATTTTTGAGATAGTTATTAAAACTGTTTAAAGGTTGTCAAACGTTGTTTCTCGTTGTATATCCTTTAATTCTAGAGTTAAATTGATAAATAACGTGTACGAATTTGTTTAACGCACTTGTTTTAGTTACTCGACGTCTCCATTCTCGTGTAGCCTACATATTGCGTTTTTTTTTAATTTGCTTACCGGGCTAAAGGTTAGCATGCTTAAAATACGTAAGTCGTTTTGTTCAACAAATTTGAGTAGATAACTCAGCAGTTGTTTGCATCAGAGCGACAATTTTTGAGATAGTTATTAAAACTGTTTAAAGGTTGTCAAACGTTGTTTCTCGTTGTATATCCTTTAATTCTAGAGCTAATTGATAAATAACGTGCACGAATTTGTTTAGCGCATTTGTTTTGGTTACTCGACGTCTCCGTTCTCGTGTAGCCTACATATTGCGTTTTTTTTTTTAATTTGCTTACCGGGCTAAAGGTTAGCATGCTTAAAATACGTAAGTCGTTTTGTTCAACAAATTTGAGTAGATAACTCATCAGTTGTTTGCATCAGAGCGACAATTTTTGAGATAGTTATTAAAACTGTTTAAAGGTTGTCAAACGTTGTTTCTCGTTGTATATCCTTTAATTCTAGAGTTAAATTGATAAATAACGTGTAGGAATGTGTTTAACGCATTTGTTTTGGTTACTCGACGTCTCCGTTCTCGTGTAGCCTACATATTGCGTTTTTTTTTAAATTTGCTTACCGGGCTAAAGGTTAGCATGTTTAAAATACGTTAGTCGTTTTGTTCAACAAATTTGAGTAGATAACTCATCAGTTGTTTGCATCAGAGCGACAATTTTTGAGATAGTTATTAAAACTGTTTAAAGGTTGTCAAACGTTGTTTCTCGTTGTATATCCTTTAATTCTAGAGTTAAATTGATAAATAACGTGTACGAATTTGTTTAACGCATTTGTTTTGGTTACTCGACGTCTCCGTTCTCGTGTAGCCTACATATTGCGTTTTTTTTTTAATTTGCTTACCGGGCTAAAGGTTAGCATGCTTAAAATACGTAAGTCGTTTTGTTCAACAAATTTAAGTAGATAACTCATCAGTTGTTTGCATCAGAGCCACAATTTTTGAGATAGTTATTAAAACTGTTTAAAGGTTGTCAAACGTTGTTTCTCGTTGTATATCCTTTAATTCTAGAGTTAAATTGATAAATAACGTGTACGAATTTGTTTAACGCATTTGTTTTAGTTACTCGACGTCTCCGTTCTCGTGTAGCCTACATATTGCGTTTTTTTTTTAAATTTGCTTACCGGGCTAAAGGTTAGCATGCTTAAAATACGTAAGTCGTTTTGTTCAACAAATTTAAGTAGATAACTCATCAGTTGTTTGCATCAGAGCGACAATTTTTGAGATAGTTATTAAAACTGTTTAAAGGTTGTCAAACGTTGTTTCTCGTTGTATATCCTTTAATTCTAGAGTTAAATTGATAAGTAACGTGTAGGAATTTGTTTAACGCATTTGTTTTGGTTACTCGACGTCTCCGTTCTCGTGTAGCCTACATATTGCGTTTTTTTTTTTAATTTGCTTACCGGCTAAAGGTTAGCATGCTTAAAATACGTAAGTCGTTTTGTTCAACAAATTTAAGTAGATAATTCATCAGTTGTTTGCATCAGAGCGACAATTTTTGAGATAGTTATTAAAACTGTTTAAAGGTTGTCAAACGTTGTTTCTCGTTGTATATCCTTTAATTCTAGAGTTAAATTGATAAATAACGTGCACGAATTTGTTTAACGCATTTGTTTTGGTGACTCGACGTCTCCGTTCTCGTGTAGCCTACATATTGCGTTTTTTTTTTTAATTTGCTTACCGGGCTAAAGGTTAGCATGCTTAAAATACGTAAGTCGTTTTGTTCAACAAATTTAAGTAGATAACTCATCAGTTGTTTGCATCAGAGCGACAATTTTTGAGATAGTTATTAAAACTGTTTAAAGGTTGTAAAACGTTGTTTCTCGTTGTATATCCTTTAATTCTAGAGTTAAATTGATAAATAACGTGCACGAATTTGTTTAACGCATTTGTTTTGGTTACTCGACGTCTCCGTTCTCGTGTAGCCTACATATTGCGTTTTTTTTTTTAATTTGCTTACCGGGCTAAAGGTTAGCATGTTTAAAATACGTAAGTCGTTTTGTTCAACAAATTTAAGTAGATAACTCATCAGTTGTTTGCATCAGAGCGACAATTTTTGAGATAGTTATTAAAACTGTTTAAAGGTTGTCAAACGTTGTTTCTCGTTGTATTTCCTTTAATTCTAGAGTTAAATTGATAAATAACGTGTAGGGATTTGTTTAACGCATTTGTTTTGGTTACTCGACGTCTCCGTTCTCGTGTAGCCTACATATTGCGTTTTTTTTTTAATTTGCTTACCGGGCTAAAGGTTAGCATGCTTAAAATACGTAAGTCGTTTTGTTCAACAAATTTAAGTAGATAAGTCATCAGTTGTTTGCATCAGAGCGAAAATTTTTGAGATAGTTATTAAAACTGTTTAAAGGTTGTCAAACGTTGTTTCTCGTTGTATATCCTTAATTTCTAGAGTTAAATTGATAAATAACGTGTAAGAATTTGTTTAACGCATTTGTTTTGGTTACTCGACATCTCCGTTCTCGTGTAGCCTACATATTGCGTTTTTTTTTTTAATTTGCTTACCGGGCTAAAGGTTAGCATGCTTAAAATACGTAAGTCGTTTTGTTCAACAAATTTAAGTAGATAACTCATCAGTTGTTTGCATCAGAGCGACAATTTTTGAGATAGTTTATGAGGTGGGTTTGGTCAAAGGCTGAGGTATGCTCAAGTCAATCCAGAGTCGGATGGAGGTCCCACTTCCCCCACCTAAATAAATACACAGTGAATTAGTGTTTTGATTTCGAAAACACACACACACGCGGCTCTCAGGCTAAAATATCCACAACCTTTAATCCAGGGGAGAGAGAGAGAGAGATGTTCACTAGGTAGTGTCGCTGACAATATAGTGTAACCCAAGGACGACGGCTCTCCACAGATAGAGGGAGATAGAGTGCTAGTTAAGCGGTGGCTGAGATGGTGAAGACGACGGTGGCTCTCGCTAAGGGGTGCTAACGGCGGTAGTAATGACGGCGGTAGTTAGGATCACGCCCGAAGAGAGATTACTGGGTGACGGTGGCTCTCACCAAATAGCTATGATGACGGTGGTGGCTAGACTGCGGGATGGGATGTCCAAGGATCGGGATGGCGATGATGTTGTACCTACGGCGAAGTGTGTCTATATTAGTATGAGGCTAACTAACTACAATATATTGGCTCGGGTATTCGGCTGGGGTAGTAGGGGAGTTTGTCCCGCCGCAGGCGTTGGGAAGTGTTCCCCTCTTACCTGAGCCGTATATCCGTGCATTACCCTTCCTCTGAGTAATAGGGGGGGGGGGGGGTGAGTCCCGTCTTACTCAGAGGAGATGATAGCAAAATATTAGGGTTGCCCAATAGGCCGGGGGGGAAGTACCATCGGCAGAACCGACCTTGTAACTTTACCCCCCTCGGCCCAAAGGGAGTCCCTGGAATATGGGTAGGGCTGCCCAATAGGCCTGGGGGGAAGTACCAACGGCAGAACCGACCTTGTAACTTTACCCCCCTCGACCCAAAGGGAGTCCCTACAATGTATTTATATTGGCTCGAGCAGTCTACTAGAGTAGTGGGGAAATCCGCCCCGCCAATGGCGTTGGGACGGGTTTCCTTCCTACCCGAGAAGGCTGGTCGTGCATTACCTTTCCGATGAGTAATAAGGGGTGTGAATCCCGTCTTACTCACCGGAAATGTGGGTAAACCTGCGGGGTGTCCGATAAGCAGGGGGGCGTACCATCGGTGGAACCGACCTTGTAACGCACCCTCCTAACCCAAAGGGCACCCCTTGTCGACCGCCAGTGGCGGCCGACACGCACTTCACTTACCTACGGCGAAGTGTGCCTGGTGTATTCCGGCCAATCATCTTATTCATAGGTAACTATGAACACGTTGGGAATTATGCTCGCATTGTCGCGCACAGCGCGCCACGAATGAAAATTCCCAAGCATTGTGCGTTCACCATCGCTGGCTTGCTTTGTGCTTGCGCGATGGTTGCATGTCGGTACATACACTACTAGGGGTGGGCAGTAAATGGAAAATATGATGTTAGGGGTGGGCGCCAAATAGAAAATAGATATTGTGGCGTAGCATTTGCTACGTTACAGTCCCCCTCCTACTTCGGCGGACGAAAGGCTGTGGTATTCCAGGGTTTTTGCGCGGAGGCCTGAACTACCATGGGCAGAGCCCAGGTTTGTTTTATCATCGGTTGAATCCGATGGCTCGGCCGACATGTGTGTATATGTGTTCGTTGATGTTTTTATTATTATGATTGATTTTTTTTCTTCTTTTTTTTTCAACAATAATGTGTACATTTCATTTGTGTTTAAATTTACATTGCAAGTACGAAATTAATTTTAAATTTACATTTCAAGATTAAGGTATATACATATGTACATTTTTGTATTACATTTTAAATTTACATTTCAAAATTAAGGTATTTACATATGTACATTTTTATATTACATTTTAAACTTACATTTCAAAATTAAGGTATTTACATTTCATGTATAGAAAACTTATCAAACTAGGTCGGATCTTGCTTCTCCTCAGCCAGCGAATCGTACCATCTTGTAGTGATCTTTCAGCTTGATTATGGCGTGATCTTCGTCCACCCTACGCGCCGTGTTACACCCTTTTGCGATTTAGCCATAGTCCGGGCAAAGAAGTCTGGGCGTGGTTTCCATTAATAGTATCGTGTGGCTCTCGGTTTGGTGCATACGGTATAGTGTCACCAGCGGTTGGCTTGTCGCATACGATGGCGTTTACATGGCCGGCTATTAATGGCGGGTTCCAGAATATCTTAGCGTCCAGTATTCGTGGCTTATTTGCGGGCCACGGTACTGCGTCGAATGGAGGCGGTTCTTCGGGCATGGCATATTTTGTTGGTGATTCTCTCGGCCCAACGAAGTTGCGGTTAAAATTTATTTCGGCGGTTGATTTGTGTTGGGTCGTATTTATGGCGAACGCTTTTCCTGGTAATTCCCGTTGCCAGTTCCGATGGTCTTGTTTCGTACGTTGTGCCACCCTTGTTTTGATAACGCGATTAACGCGTTCGGTAGGATTTTTGGGGGGGGGGGGGGGGGGAGGGGGGGGGGGGCACACGGTTTGGTAAATCGGTGGGTGATGTTATGATCCTTCAGGATAGTTGCCGGAGCGTTAGTGACGAGTTGCTCACCATTGTTGCTGAGGAGGATGGCCGGGTAATAACTTTGTTTTAGTGTTGTGGTGTGTCTGTGTTCTGCGGTGTTTGGCCCTTTTAGGTGTGTGGGTGCTTTTTGATGTGTTTCTATGAGCTCTAGGTGTTCTATCTTTCGCTCTTCGTTGAGGTGTTCCGCTTCTCTTATGTAATGCAGAGTTACGGGTGCGTTTGCTTTGGTTGCACCGGCTGTGGTAAGGGGCTTTCCATCCAGTGAGACGGTAACGATGCGCTTTGCCAAAAAGTCCATACCCAGGATAACACTCTCGGCCAAATTAGGGATAACAGACACCAACGTACTGGCTGTTTTTGACCTTGACCGGGTAGGAGTGGGTGCTCGCAATGCACGATTGGTCAGCGAGTTGCACGTTGCGACGATTGGATAACGGTGGAATCTTTCGTCGTTCCAGATGCCTTCTTACGGCTTCATTGATGTATGTCACGGTGGCCCCCGTGTCGATCAGGGCGCGGCACAGCAATCCTTCGATGGACACCTGTATGTAAAAACGTCCGTCGTTCCCCTTCCCTTTGGCTACGGATAATAATAGTGCGGGTGTTATCGGATTATTTCGGTTCATTCCGTAGCATGCACAATCCCTGGAGAGCGTTCCATCTCTGCCGCATCTAGAACAAAAAAGTCGTCTTTTGTTGTTGCAATGGGAGCGGCGGTGGCCGCGTTTCTTGCATCGCCAGCAGGTGTTTCTTGCATCGTAACGGTCAGTGAGTGTGGACAGGGAGTTTGTTATTTGATCATTCTGCTCCTCCAGCTCCTCGATTATTACTGTGCTTAAGCTATGTGCTAACAGTCGGCTCTGTTTGGCTTCTTCGCTTCGCAGCAGTTCGTACTCGTCGGTGAGCTCCATAAGCTGCTCTATCGTTTGGAACTCGCCCCGCTTCACAAAAAGTCGATACTCCACCCGTAGTCCGTCATATATGCGTTCTAGATGATCTTCTTTGCACAAAGTCGGGTGGCGGCGAATCATCGTCTGGAGGGCGAGGATATAGTCCTTGGCATTTTCTCTGCTCGTCTGTTTTCTTTGGCGGATAGCGTCCTCTAGCTGGCTAATGTGTCGCTTCGGCAAAAAGAATTTTCCGGCTTCGGAGCGGAAGTCAGCCCATGTGTGTAGTTGTTGTTTTCGCAGGCGGAACCATTGAAGGGCTTTGCCACGCAGTATCTCTGGAAGGGTTGGGAGGAGTTGATCTGGCTTAATCAGATAGCATTCTGCCAGTTCCTCAATCCTTTCCAGGAAGTCGTATAATGTGTCGCCTCCAGCGTAATGTACATCCCAGCGGCGGATTGTATTCATAACCTCCGTGTTACTTATGCCGCTCTGCTCGCGCTGGAGGGATATTGTTTTGATTGTGACGGCCGGCGTGGTGTTTTGCGTAGATGTGACTGGCCGGGCCTCTTCGGCGGCGATCTCCATCTCTACCTCTCTCAAAAGATTTTCTGTTGACTTACGCTTTCGTTGGTCTCGGACGTATGCGCTGAGTGTGCTGCGCAATTCGGCGACGGTATGTCCTTCGGTGTAGATTCGGTAGCGTTTGCATTCTTCGATTAGCCTCTCCTTCTTCAGCAGGTAAATCCAGCTTAGAGAGTCGACGTTGAGCGTGGTGGTGGTGGTTTCGCTTATCTTTGTGTCAATTGTTGGTTGTGTGTTCGGTGAACCCGTTCCGACAGTGTTGGTGCTCTCGGTGGTTTTGGCACAGCCGCCTGAGGAGACGGGTCCCTGCTCGGGCGCCATTTATGAGGTGGGTTTGGTCAAAGGCTGAGGTATGCTCAAGTCAATCCAGAGTCGGATGGAGGTCCCACTTCCCCCACCTAAATAAATACACAGTGAATTAGTGTTTTGATTTCGAACACACACACACACGCGGCTCTCAGGCTAAAATATCCACAACCTTTAATCCAGGGGAGAGAGAGAGAGAGATGTTCACTAGGTAGTGTCGCTGACAATATAGTGTAACCCAAGGACGACGGCTCTCCACAGATAGAGGGAGATAGAGTGCTAGCTAAGCGGTGGCTGAGATGGTGAAGACGACGGCGGCTCTCGCTAAGGGGTGCTAACGGCGGTAGTAATGACGGCGGTAGTTAGGATCACGCCCGAAGAGAGATTACTGGGTGACGGTGGCTCTCACCAAATAGCTATGATGACGGTGGTGGCTAGACTGCGGGATGGGATGTCCAAGGATCGGGATGGCGATGATGTTGTACCTACGGCGAAGTGTGTCTATATTAGTATGAGGCTAACTAACTACAATATATTGGCTCGGGTATTCGGCTGGGGTAGTAGGGGAGTTTGTCCCGCCGCAGGCGTTGGGAAGTGTTCCCCTCTTACCTGAGCCGTATATCCGTGCATTACCCTTCCTCTGAGTAATAGGGGGGGTGAGTCCCGTCTTACTCAGAGGAGATGATAGCAAAATATTATGGTTGCCCAATAGGCCGGGGGGGAAGTACCATCGGCAGAACCGACCTTGTAACTTTACCCCCCTCGGCCCAAAGGGAGTCCCTCGAATATGGGTAGGGCTGCCCAATAGGCCTGGGGGGAAGTACCAACGGCAGAACCGACCTTGTAACTTTACCCCCCTCGACCCAAAGGGAGTCCCTACAATGTATTTATATTGGCTCGAGCAGTCTACTAGAGTAGTGGGGAAATCCGCCCCGCCAATGGCGTTGGGACGGGTTTCCTTCCTACCCGAGAAGGCTGCTCGTGCATTACCTTTCCGATGAGTAATAAGGGGTGTGAATCCCGTCTTACTCACCGGAAATGTGGGTAAACCTGCGGGGTGTCCGATAAGCAGGGGGGCGTACCATCGGTGGAACCGACCTTGTAACGCACCCTCCTTAACGCATTTGTTTTGGTTACTCGACGTCTCCGTTCTCGTGTAGCCTACATATTGCGTTTTTTTTTTTAATTTGCTTACAGGGCTAAAAGTTAGCATGCTTAAAATACGTAAGTCGTTTTGTTCAACAAATTTAAGTAGATAACTCATCAGTTGTTTGCATCAGAGCGACAATTTTTGAGATAGTTATTAAAACTGTTTAAAGGTTGTCAAACGTTGTTTCTCGTTGTATATCCTTTAATTCTAGAGATAAATTGATAAATAACGTGTACGAATTTGTTTAACGCATTTGTTTTGGTTACTCGACGTCTCCGTTCTCGTGTAGCCTACATATTGCGTTTTTTTTTTTTAATTTGCTTACCGGGCTAAAGGTTAGCATGCTTAAAATACGTAAGTCGTTTTGTTCAACAAATTTAAGTAGATAACTCATCAGTTGTTTGCATCAGAGCGACAATTTTTGAGATAGTTATTAAAACTGTTTAAAGGTTTTCAAACGTTGTTTCTCGTTGTATATCCTATAATTCTAGAGTTAAATTGATAAATAACGTGTAGAAATTTGTTTAACGCATTTGTTTTGGTTACTCGACGTCTCCGTTCTCGTGTAGCCTACATATTGCGTTTTTTTTTTTAATTTGCTTACCGGGCTATAGGTTAGCATGCTTAAAATACGTAAGTCGTTTTGTTCAACAAATTTAAGTAGATAACTCATCAGTTGTTTGCATCAGAGCGACAATTTTTGAGATAGTTATTAAAACTGTTTAAAGGTTGTCAAACGTTGTTTCTCGTTGTATATCCTTTAATTCTAGAGTTAAATTGATAAATAACGTGTACGAATTTGTTTAACGCATTTGTTTTGGTTACTCGACGTCTCCGTTCTCGTGTAGCCTACATATTGCGTTTTTTTTTTAATTTGCTTACCGGGCTAAAGGTTAGCATGCTTAAAATACGTAAGTCGTTTTGTTCAACAAATTTAAGTAGATAACTCATCAGTTGTTTGCATCAGAGCGACAATTTTTGAGATAGTTATTAAAACTGTTTAAAGGTTGTCAAACGTTGTTTCTCGTTGTATATCCTTTAATTCTAGAGTTAAATTGATAAATAACGTGTACGAATTTGTTTAACGCATTTGTTTTGGTTACTCGACGTCTCCGTTCTCGTGTAGCCTACATATTGCGGTTTTTTTTTAATTTGCTTACCGGGCTAAAGGTTAGCATGCTTAAAATACGTAAGTCGTTTTGTTCAACAAATTTAAGTAGATAACTCATCAGTTGTTTGCATCAGAGCGAAAATTTTTGAGATAGTTATTAAAACTGTTTAAAGGTTGTCAAACGTTGTTTCTCGTTGTATATCCTTTAATTCTAGAGTTAAATTGATAAATAACGTGTAGGAATTTGTTTAACGTATTTGTTTTGGTTACTCGACGTCTCCGTTCTCGTGTAGCCTACATATTGCGTTTTTTTTTTTTAATTTGCTTACCGGGCTAAAGGTTTGCATGTTTAAAATAAGTAAGTCGTTTTGTTCAACAAATTTAAGTAGATAACTCATCAGTTGTTTGCATCAGAGCGACAATTTTTGAGATAGTTATTAAAACTGTTTAAAGGTTGTCAAACGTTGTTTCTCGTTGTATATCCTTTAATTCTAGAGTTAAATTGATAAATAACGTGTAGGAATTTGTTTAACGCATTTGTTTTGGTTACTCGACGTCTCCGTTCTCGTGTAGCCTACATATTGCGTTTTTTTTTTTTAATTTGCTTACCGGACTAAAGGTTAGCATGTTTAAAATACGTAAGTCGTTTTGTTCAACAAATTTGAGTAGATAACTCATCAGTTGTTTGCATCAGAGCGACAATTTTTGAGATAGTTATTAAAACTGTTTAAAGGTTGTCAAACGTTGTTTCTCGTTGTATATCCTTTAATTCTAGAGTTAAATTGATAAATAACGTGTAGGAATTTGTTTAACGCATTTGTTTTGGTTACTCGACGTCTCCGTTCTCGTGTAGCCTACATATTGCGTTTTTTTTTTTAATTTGCTTACCGGGCTAAAGGTTAGCATGCTTAAAATACGTAAGTCGTTTTGTTCAACAAATTTAAGTAGATAACTCATCAGTTGTTTGCATCAGAGCGATAATTTTTGAGATAGTTATTAAAACTGTTTAAAGGTTGTCAAACGTTGTTTCTCGTGGTATCTCCTTTAATTCTAGAGTTAAATTGATAAATAACGTGTACGAATTTGTTTATCGCATTTGTTTTGGTTACTCGACGTCTCCGTTCTCGTGTGGCCTACATATTGCGTTTTTTTTTTTATTTGCTTACCGGGCTAAAGGTTAGCATGCTTAAAATACGTAAGTCGTTTTGTTCAACAAATTTAAGTAGATAACTCATCAGTTGTTTGCATCAGAGCGACAATTTTTGAGATAGTTATTAAAACTGTTTAAAGGTTGTCAAACGTTGTTTCTCGTTGTATATCCTTTAATTCTAGAGTTAAATTGATAAATAACGTGTACGAATGTGTTTAACGCATTTGTTTTGGTTACTCGACGTCTCCGTTCTCGAGTAGCCTACATATTGCATTTTTTTTTTTAATTTGCTTACCGGGCTAAAGGTTAGCATGCTTAAAATACGTAAGTCGTTTTGTTCAACAAATTTAAGTAGATAACTCATCAGTTGATTGCATCAGAGCGACAATTTTTGAGATAGTTATTAAAACTGTTTAAAGGTTGTCAAACGTTGTTTCTCGTTGTATATCCTTTAATTCTAGAGTTAAATTGATAAATAACGTGTAGAAATTTGTTTAACGCATTTGTTTTGGTTACTCGACGTCTCCGTTCTCGTGTAGCCTACATATTGCGTTTTTTTTTTAATTTGCTTACCGGGCTAAAGGTTAGCATGCTTAAAATACGTAAGTCGTTTTGTTCAACAAATTTAAGTAGATAACTCATCAGTTGTTTGCATCAGAGCGACAATTTTTGAGATAGTTATTAAAACTGTTTAAAGGTTGTCAAACGTTGTTTCTCGTTGTATATCCTTTAATTCTAGAGTTAAATTGATAAATAACGTGTACGAATTTGTTTAACGCATTTGTTTTGGTTACTCGACGTCTCCGTTCTCGTGTAGCCTACATATTGCGCTTTTTTTAATTTGCTTACCGGGCTAAAGGTTAGCATTCTTAAAATACGTAAGTCGTTTTGTTCAACAAATTTGAGTAGATAACTCAGCAGTTGTTTGCATCAGAGCGACAATTTTTGAGATAGTTATTAAAACTGTTTAAAGGTTGTCAAACGTTGTTTCTCGTTGTATATCCTTTAATTCTAGAGTTAAATTGATAAATAACGTGTAGGAATTTGTTTAACGTATTTGTTTTGGTTACTCGACGTCTCCGTTCTCGTGTAGCCTACATATTGCGTTTTTTTTTTTTAATTTGCTTACCGGGCTAAAGGTTTGCATGTTTAAAATAAGTAAGTCGTTTTGTTCAACAAATTTAAGTAGATAACTCATCAGTTGTTTGCATCAGAGCGACAATTTTTGAGATAGTTATTAAAACTGTTTAAAGGTTGTCAAACGTTGTTTCTCGTTGTATATCCTTTAATTCTAGAGTTAAATTGATAAATAACGTGTAGGAATTTGTTTAACGCATTTGTTTTGGTTACTCGACGTCTCCGTTCTCGTGTAGCCTACATATTGCGTTTTTTTTTTTTAATTTGCTTACCGGGCTAAAGGTTAGCATGCTTAAAATACGTAAGTCGTTTTGTTCAACAAATTTAAGTAGATAACTCATCAGTTGTTTGCATCAGAGCGACAATTTTTGAGATAGTTATTAAAACTGTTTAAAGGTTGTCAAACGTTGTTTCTCGTGGTATCTCCTTTAATTCTAGAGTTAAATTGATAAATAACGTGTACGAATTTGTTTATCGCATTTGTTTTGGTTACTCGACGTCTCCGTTCTCGTGTGGCCTACATATTGCGTTTTTTTTTAATTTGCTTACAGGGCTAAAGGTTAGCATGCTTAAAATACGTAAGTCGTTTTGTTCAACAAATTTAAGTAGATAACTCATCAGTTGTTTGCATCAGAGCGACAATTTTTGAGATAGTTATGAAAACTGTTTAAAGGTTGTCAAACGTTGTTTCTCGTTGTATATCCTTTAATTCTAGAGTTAAATTGATAAATAACGTGTACGAATTTGTTTAACGCATTTGTTTTGGTTACTCGACGTCTCCGTTCTCGAGTAGCCTACATATTGCATTTTTTTTAAATTTGCTTACCGGGCTAAAGGTTAGCATGCTTAAAATACGTAAGTCGTTTTGTTCAACAAATTTAAGTAGATAACTCATCAGTTGATTGCATCAGAGCGACAATTTTTGAGATAGTTATTAAAACTGTTTAAAGGTTGTCAAACGTTGTTTCTCGTTGTATATCCTTTAATTCTAGAGTTAAATTGATAAATAACGTGTAGAAATTTGTTTAACGCATTTGTTTTGGTTACTCGACGTCTCCGTTCTCGTGTAGCCTACATATTGCGTTTTTTTTTTAATTTGCTTACCGGGCTAAAGGTTAGCATGCTTAAAATACGTAAGTCGTTTTGTTCAACAAATTTAAGTAGATAACTCATCAGTTGTTTGCATCAGAGCGACAATTTTTGAGATAGTTATTAAAACTGTTTAAAGGTTGTCAAACGTTGTTTCTCGTTGTATATCCTTTAATTCTAGAGTTAAATTGATAAATAACGTGTAGGAATTTGTTTAACGCATTTGTTTTGGTTACTCGACGTCTCCGTTCTCGTGTAGCCTACATATTGCGTTTTTTTTTAATTTGCTTACCGGGCTAAAGGTTAGCATTCTTAAAATACGTAAGTCGTTTTGTTCAACAAATTTGAGTAGATAATTCAGCAGTTGTTTGCATCAGAGCGACAATTTTTGAGATAGTTATTAAAACTGTTTAAAGGTTGTCAAACGTTGTTTCTCGTTGTATATCCTTTAATTCTAGAGTTAAATTGATAAATAACGTGTACGAATTTGTTTAACGCATTTGTTTTGGTTACTCGACGTCTCCGTTCTCGTGTAGCCTACATATTGCGTTTTTTTTTAATTTGCTTACCGGGCTAAAGGTTAGCATTCTTAAAATACGTAAGTCGTTTTGTTCAACAAATTTGAGTAGATAACTCAGCAGTTGTTTGCATCAGAGCGACAATTTTTGAGATAGTTATTAAAACTGTTTAAAGGTTGTCAAACGTTGTTTCTCGTTGTATATCCTTTAATTCTAGAGTTAAATTGATAAATAACGTGTACGAATTTGTTTAACGCATTTGTTTTGGTTACTCGACGTCTCCGTTCTCGTGTAGCCTACATATTGCGTTTTTTTTTTTTTAAATTTGCTTACCGGGCTAAAGGTTAGCATGCTTAAAATACGTAGGTCGTTTTGTTCAACAAATTTAAGTAGATAACTCATCAGTTGTTTGCATCAGAGCGACAATTTTTGAGATAGTTATTAAAACTGTTTAAAGGTTGTCAAACGTTGTTTCTCGTTGTATATCCTTTAATTCTAGAGTTAAATTGATAAATAACGTGTACGAATTTGTTTAACGCATTTGTTTTGGTTACTCGACGTCTCCGTTCTCGTGTAGCCTACATATTGCGTTTTTTTTTTAATTTGCTTACCGGGCTAAAGGTTAGCATTCTTAAAATATGTAAGTCGTTTTGTTCAACAAATTTGAGTAGATAACTCAGCAGTTGTTTGCATCAGAGCGACAATTTTTGAGATAGTTATTAAAACTGTTTTAAAGGTTGTCAAACGTTGTTTCTCGTTGTATATCCTTTAATTCTAGAGTTAAATTGATAAATAACGTGTACGAATTTGTTTAACGCATTTGTTTTGGTTACTCGACGTCTCCGTTCTCGTGTAGCCTACATATTGCGTTTTTTTTTAATTTGCTTACCGGGCTAAAGGTTAGCATGCTTAAAATACGTAAGTCGTTTTGTTCAACAAATTTGAGTAGATAACTCAGCAGTTGTTTCCATCAGAGCGACAATTTTTGAGATAGTTATTAAAACTATTTAAAGGTTGTCAAACGTTGTTACTCGTTATATATCCTTTAATTCTAGAGTTAAATTGATAAATAACGTGTAGGAATTTGTTTAACGCATTTGTTTTGGTTACTCGACGTCTCCGTTCTCGTGTAGCCTACATATTGCGTTTTTTTTTTTTTAAATTTGCTTACGGGGCTAAAGGTTAGCATGCTTAAAATACGTAGGTCGTTTTGTTCAACAAATTTAAGTAGATAACTCTTCAGTTGTTTGCATCAGAGCGACAATTTTTGAGATAGTTATTAAAACTGTTTAAAGGTTGTCAAACGTTGTTTCTCGTTGTATATCCTTTAATTCTAGAGTTAAATTGATAAATAACGTGTACGAATTTGTTTAACGCATTTGTTTTGGTTACTCGACGTCTCCGTTCTCGTGTAGCCTACATATTGCGTTTTTTTTTTTAATTTGCTTACCGGGCTAAAGGTTAGCATGCTTAAAATACGTAAGTCGTTTTGTTCAACAAATTTAAGTAGATAACTCATCAGTTGTTTGCATCAGAGCGGCAATTTTTGAGATAGTAATTAAAACTGTTTAAAGGTTGTCAAACGTTGTTTCTCGTTGTATATCCTTTAATTCTAGAGTTAAATTGATAAATAACGTGTACGAATTTGTTTAACGCATTTGTTTTGGTTACTCGACGTCTCCGTTCTCGTGTAGCCTACATATTGCGTTTTTTTTTTTTAATTTGCTTACCGGGCGAAAGGTTAGCATGCTTAAAATACGTAAGTCGTTTTGTTCAACAAATTTGAGTAGATAACTCATCAGTTGTTTGCATCAGAGCGACAATTTTTGAGATTGTTATTAAAACTTTTTAAAGGTTGTCAAACGTTGTTTCTCGTTGTATATCCTTTAATTCTAGAGTTAAATTGATAAATAACGTGTACGAATTTGTTTAACGCATTTGTTTTGGTTACTCGACGTCTCCGTTCTCGTGTAGCCTACATATTGCGTTTTTTTTTTTAATTTGCTTACCGGGCTAAAGGTTAGCATGCTTAAAATACGTAAGTCGTTTTGTTCAACAAATTTAAGTAGATAACTCATCAGTTGTTTGCATCAGAGCGACAATTTTTGAGATAGTTATTAAAACTGTTTAAAGGTTGTCAAACGTTGTTTCTCGTTGTATATCCTTTAATTCTAGAGTTAAATTGATAAATAACGTGTAGGAATTTGTTTAACGCATTTGTTTTGGTTACTCGACGTCTCCGTTCTCGTGTAGCCTACATATTGCGTTTTTTTTTTTTTAATTTGCTTACCGGGCGAAAGGTTAGCATGCTTAAAATACGTAAGTCGTTTTGTTCAACAAATTTGAGTAGATAACTCATCAGTTGTTTGCATCAGAGCGACAATTTTTGAGATTGTTATTAAAACTTTTTAAAGGTTGTCAAACGTTGTTTCTCGTTGTATATCCTTTAATTCTAGAGTTAAATTGATAAATAACGTGTACGAATTTGTTTAACGCATTTGTTTTGGTTACTCGACGTCTCCGTTCTCGTGTAGCCTACATATTGCGTTTTTTTTTTTAATTTGCTTACCGGGCTAAAGGTTAGCATGCTTAAAATACGTAAGTCGTTTTGTTCAACAAATTTAAGTAGATAACTCATCAGTTGTTTGCATCAGAGCGGCAATTTTTGAGATAGTAATTAAAACTGTTTAAAGGTTGTCAAACGTTGTTTCTCGTTGTATATCCTTTAATTCTAGAGTTAAATTGATAAATAACGTGTAGGAATTTGTTTAACGCATTTGTTTTGGTTACTCGACGTCTCCGTTCCCGTGTAGCCTAATATTGCGTTTTTTTTTTAATTTGCTTACCGGGCTAAAGGTTAGCATGCTTAAAATACGTAAGTCGTTTTGTTCAACAAATTTAAGTAGATAACTCATCAGTTGTTTGCATCAGAGCGACAATTTTTGAGATAGTTATTAAAACTGTTTAAAGGTTGTCAAACGTTGTTTCTCGTTGTATATCCTTTAATTCTAGAGTTAAATTGATAAATAACGTGTAGGAATTTGTTTAACGCATTTGTTTTGGTTACTCGACGTCTCCGTTCTCGTGTAGCCTACATATTGCGTTTTTTTTTAATTTGCTTACCGGACTAAAGGTTAGCATGCTTAAAATACGTAAGTCGTTTTGTTCAACAAATTTAAGTAGATAACTCATCAGTTGTTTGCATCAGAGCGACAATTTTTGAGATAGTTACTAAAACTGTTTAAAGGTTGTCAAACGTTGTTTATCGTTGTATATCCTTTAATTCTAGAGTTAAATTGATAAATAACGTGTACGAATTTGTTTAACGCATTTGTTTTGGTTACTCGACGTCTCCGTTCTCGTGTAGCCTACATATTGCGTTTTTTTTTTTTAATTTGCTTACCGGGCGAAAGGTTAGCATGCTTAAAATACGTAAGTCGTTTTGTTCAACAAATTTGAGTAGATAACTCATCAGTTGTTTGCATCAGAGCGACAATTTTTGAGATAGTTATTAAAACTGTTTAAAGGTTGTCAAACATTGTTTCTCGTTGTATATCCTTTAATTCTAGAGTTAAATTGATAAATAACGTGTACGAATTTGTTTAACGCATTTGTTTTGGTTACTCGACGTCTCCGTTCTCGTGTAGCCTACATATTGCGTTTTTTTTTTAATTTGCTTACCGGGCTAAAGGTTAGCATGCTTAAAATACGTAAGTCGTTTTGTTCAACAAATTTAAGTAGATAACTCATCAGTTGTTTGCATCAGAGCGACAATTTTTGAGATAGTTATTAAAACTGTTTAAAGGTTGTCAAACGTTGTTTCTCGTTGTATATCCTTTAATTCTAGAGTTAAATTGATAAATAACGTGTACGAATTTGTTTAACGCATTTGTTTTGGTTACTCGACGTCTCCGTTCTCGTGTAGCCTACATATTGCATTTTTTTTTAATTTGCTTACCGGGCTAAAGGTTAGCATGCTTAAAATACGTAAGTCGTTTTGTTCAACAAATTTAAGTAGATAACTCATCAGTTGTTTGCATCAGAGCGACAATTTTTGAGATAGTTATTAAAACTGTTTAAAGTTTGTCAAACGTTGTTTCTCGTTGTATATCCTTTAATTCTAGAGCTAAATTGATAAATAACGTGTAGGAATTTGTTTAACGCATTTGTTTTGGTTACTCGACGTCTCCGTTCTCGTGTAGCCTACATATTGCGTTTTTTTTTTAATTTGCTTACCGGGCTAAAGGTTAGCATGCTTAAAATACGTAAGTCGTTTTGTTCAACAAATTTAAGTAGATAACTCATCAGTTGTTTGCATCAGAGCGACAATTTTTGAGATAGTTATTAAAACTGTTTAAAGGTTGTCAAACGTTGTTTCTCGTTGTATATCCTTTAATTCTAGAGTTAAATTGATAAATAACGTGTACGAATTTGTTTAACGCATTTGTTTTGGTTACTCGACGTCTCCGTTCTCGTGTAGCCTACATATTGCGTTTTTTTTTTTAATTTGCTTACCGGGCTAAAGGTTAGCATGCTTCAAATACGTAGGTCGTTTTGTTGAACAAATTTAAGTAGATAACTCATCAGTTGTTTGCATCAGAGCGACAATTTTTGAGATTGTTATTAAAACTTTTTAAAGGTTGTCAAACGTTGTTTCTCGTTGTATATCCTTTAATTCTAGAGTTAAATTGATAAATAACGTGTACGAATTTGTTTAACGCATTTGTTTTGGTTACTCGACGTCTCCGTTCTCGTGTAGCCTACATATTGCGTTTTTTTTTTAATTTGCTTACCGGGCTAAAGGTTAGCATGCTTAAAATACGTAAGTCGTTTTGTTCAACAAATTTAAGTAGATAACTCATCAGTTGTTTGCATCAGAGCGGCAATTTTTGAGATAGTAATTAAAACTGTTTAAAGGTCGTCAAACGTTGTTTCTCGTTGTATATCCTTTAATTCTAGAGTTAAATTGATAAATAACGTGTAGGAATTTGTTTAACGCATTTGTTTTGGTTACTCGACGTCTCCGTTCCCGTGTAGCCTAATATTGCGTTTTTTTTTTAATTTGCTTACCGGGCTAAAGGTTAGCATGCTTAAAATACGTAAGTTGTTTTGTTCAACAAATTTAAGTAGATAACTCATCAGTTGTTTGCATCAGAGCGACAATTTTTGAGATAGTTATTAAAACTGTTTAAAGGTTGTCAAACGTTGTTTCTCGTTGTATATCCTTTAATTCTAGAGTTAAATTGATAAATAACGTGTAGGAATTTGTTTAACGCATTTGTTTTGGTTACTCGACGTCTCCGTTCTCGTGTAGCCTACATATTGCGTTTTTTTTTAATTTGCTTACCGGACTAAAGGTTAGCATGCTTAAAATACGTAAGTCGTTTTGTTCAACAAATTTAAGTAGATAACTCATCAGTTGTTTGCATCAGAGCGACAATTTTTGAGATAGTTACTAAAACTGTTTAAAGGTTGTCAAACGTTGTTTCTCGTTGTATATCCTTTAATTCTAGAGTTATATTGATAAATAACGTGTACGAATTTGTTTAATGCATTTGTTTTGGTTACTCGACGTCTCCGTTCTCGTGTAGCCTACATATTGCGTTTTTTTTTTTTAATTTGCTTACCGGGCGAAAGGTTAGCATGCTTAAAATACGTAAGTCGTTTTGTTCAACAAATTTGAGTAGATAACTCATCAGTTGTTTGCATCAGAGCGACAATTTTTGAGATAGTTATTAAAACTGTTTAAAGGTTGTCAAACATTGTTTCTCGTTGTATATCCTTTAATTCTAGAGTTAAATTTATAAATAACGTGTACGAATTTGTTTAACGCATTTGTTTTGGTTACTCGACGTCTCCGTTCTCGTGTAGCCTACATATTGCGTTTTTTTTTTAATTTGCTTACCGGGCTAAAGGTTAGCATGCTTAAAATACGTAAGTCGTTTTGTTCAACAAATTTAAGTAGATAACTCATCAGTTGTTTGCATCAGAGCGACAATTTTTGAGATAGTTATTAAAACTGTTTAAAGGTTGTCAAACGTTGTTTCTCGTTGTATATCCTTTAATTCTAGAGTTAAATTGATAAATAACGTGTACGAATTTGTTTAACGCATTTGTTTTGGTTACTCGACGTCTCCGTTCTCGTGTAGCCTACATATTGCGTTTTTTTTTTAATTTGCTTACCGGGCTAAAGGTTAGCATGCTTAAAATACGTAAGTCGTTTTGTTCAACAAATTTAAGTAGATAACTCATCAGTTGTTTGCATCAGAGCGACAATTTTTGAGATAGTTATTAAAACGGTTTAAAGTTTGTCAAACGTTGTTTCTCGTTGTATATCCTTTAATTCTAGAGCTAAATTGATAAATAACGTGTAGGAATTTGTTTAACGCATTTGTTTTGGTTACTCGACGTCTCCGTTCTCGTGTAGCCTACATATTGCGTTTTTTTTTTTTAATTTGCTTACCGGGCTAAAGGTTAGCATGCTTAAAATACGTAAGTCGTTTTGTTCAACAAATTTAAGTAGATAACTCATCAGTTGTTTGCATCAGAGCGACAATTTTTGAGATAGTTATTAAAACTGTTTAAAGGTTGTCAAACGTTGTTTCTCGTTGTATATCCTTTAATTCTAGAGTTAAATTGATAAATAACGTGTAGGAATTTGTTTAACGCATTTGTTTTGGTTACTCGACGTCTCCGTTCTCGTGTAGCCTACATATTGCGTTTTTTTTTTAATTTGCTTACCGGGCTAAAGGTTAGCATGCTTAAAATACGTAAGTAGTTTTGTTCAAAAAATTTAAGTAGATAACTCATCAGTTGTTTGCATCAGAGCGACAATTTTTGAGATAGTTATTAAAACTGTTTAAAGGTTGTCAAACGTTGTTTCTCGTTGTATATCCTTTAATTCTGGAGTTAAATTGATAAATAACGTGTACGAATTTGTTTAACGCATTTGTTTTAGTTACTCGACGTCTCCGTTCTCGTGCAGCCTACATATTGCGTTTTTTTTTTTAAATTTGCTTACCGGGCTAAAGGTTAGCATGCTTAAAATACGTAAGTCGTTTTGTTCAACAAATTTAAGTAGATAACTCATCAGTTGTTTGCATCAGAGCGACAATTTTTGAGATAGTTATTAAAACTGTTTAAAAGTTGTCAAACGTTGTTTCTCGTTGTATATCCTTTAATTCTAGAGTTAAATTGATAAATAACGTGTACGAATTTGTTTAACGCATTTGTTTTGGTTACTCGACGTCTCCGTTCTCGTGTAGCCTACATATTGCGTTTTTTTTTTAAATTTGCTTACCGGGCTAAAGGTTAGCATGCTTAAAATAGGTAAGCCGTTTTGTTCAACAAATTTGAGTAGATAACTCATCAGTTGTTTGTTTCAGAGCGACAATTTTTGAGATAGTTATTAAAACTGTTTAAAGGTTGTCAAACGATGTTTCTCGTTGTATATCCTTTAATTCTAGAGTTAAATTGATAAATAACGTGTACGAATTTGTTTAACGCATTTGTTTTGGTTACTCGACGTCTCCGTTCTCGTGTAGCCTACATATTGCGTTTTTTTTTTAATTTGCTTACCGGGCTAAAGGTTAGCATGCTTAAAATACGTAAGTCGTTTTGTTCAACAAATTTAAGTAGATAACTCATCAGTTGTTTGCATCAGAGCGACAATTTTTCAGATAGTTATTAAAACTGTTTAAAGGTTGTCAAACGTTGTTTCTCGTTGTATATCCTTTAATTCTAGAGTTAAATTGATAAATAACGTGTAGGAATTTGTTTAACGCATTTGTTTTGGTTACTCGACGTCTCCGTTCTCGTGTAGCCTACATATTGCGTTTTTTTTTTAAATTTGCTTACCGGGCTAAAGGTTAGCATGTTTAAAATACGTAAGTCGTTTTGTTCAACAAATTTGAGTAGATAACTCATCAGTTGTTTGCATCAGAGCGACAATTTTTGAGATAGTTATTAAAACTGATTAAAGGTTGTCAAACGTTGTTTCTCGTTGTATATCCTTTAATTCTAGAGTTAAATTGATAAATAACGTGTAGAAATTTGTTTAACGCATTTGCTTTGGTTACTCGACGTCTCCGTTCTCGTGTAGCCTACATATTGCGTTTTTTTTTTAATTTGCTTACCGGGCTAAAGGTTAGCATGTTTAAAATACGTAAGTCGTTTTGTTCAACAAATTTAAGTAGATAACTCATCAGTTGTTTTCATCAGAGCGACAATTTTTGAGATAGTTATTAAAACTGTTTAAAGGTTGTCAAACGTTGTTTCTCGTTGTATAACCTTTAATTCTAGAGTTAAATTGATAAATAACGTGTAGAAATTTGTTTAACGCATTCGTTTTGGTTACTCGACGTCTCCGTTCTCGTGTAGCCTACATATTGCGTTTTTTTTTTTAATTTGCTTACCGGGCTAAAGGTTAGCATGCTTAAAATACGTAAGTCGTTTTGTTCAACAAATTTAAGTAGATAACTCATCAGTTGTTTGCATCAGAGCGACAATTTTTGAGATAGTTATTAAAACTGTTTAAAGGTTGTCAAACGTTGTTTCTCGTTGTATATCCTTTAATTCTAGAGTTAAATTGATAAATAACGTGTAGGAATTTGTTTAACGCATTTGTTTTGGTTACTCGACGTCTCCGTTCTCGTGTAGCCTACATATTGCGTTTTTTTTTTTAAATTTGCTTACCGGGCTAAAGGTTAGCATGTTTAAAATACGTAAGTCGTTTTGTTCAACAAATTTGAGTAGATAACTCATCAGTTGTTTGCATCAGAGCGACAATTTTTGAGATAGTTATTAAAACTGATTAAAGGTTGTCAAACGTTGTTTCTCGTTGTATATCCTTTAATTCTAGAGTTAAATTGATAAATAACGTGTAGGAATTTGTTTAACGCATTTGCTTTGGTTACTCGACGTCTCCGTTCTCGTGTAGCCTACATATTGCGTTTTTTTTTTTTATTTGCTTACCGGGCTAAAGGTTAGCATGCTTAAAATACGTAAGTCGTTTTGTTCAACAAATTTAAGTAGATAACTCATCAGTTGTTTGCATCAGAGCGACAATTTTTGAGATAGTTATTAAAACTGTTTAAAGGTTGTCAAACGTTGTTTCTCGTTGTATATCCTTTAATTCTAGAGCTAAATTGATAAATAACGTGTAGGAATTTGTTTAACGCATTTGTTTTGGTTACTCGACGTCTCCGTTCTCGTGTAGCCTACATATTGCGTTTTTTTTTTTAATTTGCTTACCGGGCTAAAGGTTAGCATGCTTAAAATACGTAAGTCGTTTTGTTCAACAAATTTAAGTAGATAACTCATCAGTTGTTTGCATCAGAGCGACAATTTTTGAGATAGTTATTAAAACTGTTTAAAGGTTGTCAAACGTTGTTTCTCGTTGTATATCCTTTAATTCTAGAGTTAAATTGATAAATAACGTGTACGAATTTGTTTAGCGCATTTTTTTTGGTTACTCGACATCTCCGTTCTCGTGTAGCCTACATATTGCGTTTTTTTTTTAACTTGCTTACCGGGCTAAAGGTTAGCATGCTTAAAATACGTAAGTCGTTTTGTTCAACAAATTTAAGTAGATAACTCATCAGTTGTTTGCATCAGAGCGACAATTTTTGAGATAGTTATTAAAACTGTTTAAAGGTTGTCAAACGTTGTTTCTCGTTGTATATCCTTTAATTCTAGAGTTAAATTGATAAATAACGTGTACGAATTTGTTTAACGCATTTGTTTTGGTTACTCGACGTCTCCGTTCTCGTGTAGCCTACATATTGCGTTTTTTTTTTAATTTGCTTACCGGGCTAAAGGTTAGCATGCTTAAAATACGTAAGTCGTTTTGTTCAACAAATTTAAGTAGATAACTCATCAGTTGTTTGCATCAGAGCGACAATTTTTGAGATAGTTATTAAAACTGTTTAAAGTTTGTCAAACGTTGTTTCTCGTTGTATATCCTTTAATTCTAGAGCTAAATTGATAAATAACGTGTAGGAATTTGTTTAACGCATTTGTTTTGGTTACTCGGCGTCTCCGTTCTCGTGTAGCCTACATATTGCGTTTTTTTTTTTAATTTGCTTACCGGGCTAAAGGTTAGCATGCTTAAAATACGTAAGTCGTTTTGTTCAACAAATTTAAGTAGATAACTCATCAGTTGTTTGCATCAGAGCGACAATTTTTGAGATAGTTATTAAAACTGTTTAAAGGTTGTCAAACGTTGTTTCTCGTTGTATATCCTTTAATTCTAGAGTTAAATTGATAAATAACGTGTAGGAATTTGTTTAACGCATTTGTTTTGGTTACTCGACGTCTCCGTTCTCGTGTAGCCTACATATTGCGTTTTTTTTTAATTTGCTTACCGGGCTAAAGGTTAGCATGCTTAAAATACGTAAGTAGTTTTGTTCAACAAATTTAAGTAGATAACTCATCAGTTGTTTGCATCAGAGCGACAATTTTTGAGATAGTTATTAAAACTGTTTAAAGGTTGTCAAACGTTGTTTCTCGTTGTATATCCTTTAATTCTGGAGTTAAATTGATAAATAACGTGTACGAATTTGTTTAACGCATTTGTTTTAGTTACTCGACGTCTCCGTTCTCGTGCAGCCTACATATTGCGTTTTTTTTTTTAAATTTGCTTACCGGGCTAAAGGTTAGCGTGCTTAAAATACGTAAGTCGTTTTGTTCAACAAATTTAAGTAGATAACTCATCAGTTGTTTGCATCAGAGCGACAATTTTTGAGATAGTTATTAAAACTGTTTAAAGGTTGTCAAACGTTGTTTCTCGTTGTATATCCTTTAATTCTAGAGTTAAATTGATAAATAACGTGTACGAATTTGTTTAACGCATTTGTTTTGGTTACTCGACGTCTCCGTTCTCGTGTAGCCTACATATTGCGTTTTTTTTTTTAATTTGCTTACCGGGCTAAAGGTTAGCATGCTTAAAATACGTAAGTCGTTTTGTTCAACAAATTTGAGTAGATAACTCATCAGTTGTTTGTTTCAGAGCGACAATTTTTGAGATAGTTATTAAAACTGTTTAAAGGTTGTCAAACGTTGTTTCTCGTTGTATATCCTTTAATTCTAGAGTTAAATTGATAAATAACGTGTACGAATTTGTTTAACGCATTTGTTTTGGTTACTCGACGTCTCCGTTCTCGTGTAGCCTACATATAGCGTTTTTTTTTTTAATTTGCTTACCGGGCTAAAGGTTAGCATGCTTAAAATACGTAAGTCGTTTTGTTCAACAAATTTATGTAGATATCTCATCAGTTGTTTGCATCAGAGCGACAATTTTTGAGATAGTTATTAAAACTGTTTAAAGGTTGTCAAACGTTGTTTCTCGTTGTATATCCTTTAATTCTAGAGCTAAATTGATAAATAACGTGTAGGAATTTGTTTAACGCATTTGTTTTGGTTACTCGACGTCTCCGTTCTCGTGTAGCCTACATATTGCGTTTTTTTTTTAATTTGCTTACCGGGCTAAAGGTTAGCATGCTTAAAATACGTAAGTCGTTTTGTTCAACAAATTTAAGTAGATAACTCATCAGTTGTTTGCATCAGAGCGACAATTTTTGAGATAGTTATTAAAACTGTTTAAAGGTTGTCAAACGTTGTTTCTCGTTGTATATCCTTTAATTCTAGAGTTAAATTGATAAATAACGTGTACGAATTTGTTTAGCGCATTTTTTTTGGTTACTCGACATCTCCGTTCTCGTGTAGCCTACATATTGCGTTTTTTTTTAATTTGCTTACCGGGCTAAAGGTTAGCATGCTTAAAATACGTAAGTCGTTTTGTTCAACAAATTTAAGTAGATAACTCATCAGTTGTTTGCATCAGAGCGACAATTTTTGAGATAGTTATTAAAACTGTTTAAAGGTTGTCAAACGTTGTTTCTCGTTGTATATCCTTTAATTCTAGAGTTAAATTGATAAATAACGTGTACGAATTTGTTTAACGCATTTGTTTTGGTTACTCGACGTCTCCGTTCTCGTGTAGCCTACATATTGCGTTTTTTTTTTAATTTGCTTACCGGGCTAAAGGTTAGCATGTTTAAAATACGTAAGTCGTTTTGTTCAACAAATTTAAGTAGATAACTCATCAGTTGTTTGCATCAGAGCGACAATTTTTGAGATAGTTATTAAAACTGTTTAAAGGTTGTCAAACGTTGTTTCTCGTTGTATATCCTTTAATTCTAGAGTTAAATTGATAAATAACGTGTAGGAATTTGTTTAACGCATTTGTTTTGGTTACTCGACGTCTCCGTTCTCGTGTAGCCTACATATTGCGTTTTTTTTTAATTTGCTTACCGGGCTAAAGGTTAGCATGCTTAAAATACGTAAGTCGTTTTGTTCAACAAATTTAAGTAGATAACTCATCAGTTGTTTCCATCAGAGCGACAATTTTTGAGATAGTTATTAAAACTGTTTAAAGGTTGTCAAACGTTGTTTCTCGTTGTATAACCTTTAATTCTAGAGTTAAATTGATAAATAACGTGTAGAAATTTGTTTAACGCATTCGTTTTGGTTACTCGACGTCTCCGTTCTCGTGTAGCCTACATATTGCGTTTTTTTTTTTAATTTGCTTACCGGGCTAAAGGTTAGCATGCTTAAAATACGTAAGTCGTTTTGTTCAACAAATTTAAGTAGATAACTCATCAGTTGTTTGCATCAGAGCGACAATTTTTGAGATAGTTATTAAAACTGTTTAAAGGTTGTCAAACGTTGTTTCTCGTTGTATATCCTTTAATTCTAGAGTTAAATTGATAAATAACGTGTAGGAATTTGTTTAACGCATTTGTTTTGGTTACTCGACGTCTCCGTTCTCGTGTAGCCTACATATTGCGTTTTTTTTTTAAATTTGCTTACCGGGCTAAAGGTTAGCATGTTTAAAATACGTAAGTCGTTTTGTTCAACAAATTTGAGTAGATAACTCATCAGTTGTTTGCATCAGAGCGACAATTTTTGAGATAGTTATTAAAACTGTTTAAAGGTTGTCAAACGTTGTTTCTCGTTGTATATCCTTTAATTCTAGAGTTAAATTGATAAATAACGTGTAGGAATTTGTTTAACGCATTTGTTTTGGTTACTCGACGTCTCCGTTCTCGTGTAGCCTACATATTGCGTTTTTTTTTAATTTACTTACCGGGCTAAAGGTTAGCATGCTTAAAATACGTAAGTCGTTTTGTTCAACAAATTTAAGTAGATAACTCATCAGTTGTTTGCATCAGAGCGACAATTTTTGAGATAGTTATTAAAACTGTTTAAAGGTTGTCAAACGTTGTTTCTCGTTGTATATCCTTTAATTCTAGAGTTAAATTGATAAATAACGTGTAGGAATTTGTTTAACGCATTTGTTTTAGTTACTCGACGTCTCCGTTCTCGTGTAGCCTACATATTGCGTTTTGTTTTTAAATTTGCTTACCGGGCTAAAGGTTAGCATGCTTAAAATACGTAAGTCGTTTTGTTCAACAAATTTAAGTAGATAACTCTTCAGTTGTTTGCATCAGAGCGACAATTTTTGAGATAGTTATTAAAACTGTTTAAAGGTTGTCAAACGTTGTTTCTCGTTGTATATCCTTTAATTCTAGAGTTAAATTGATAAATAACGTGTACGAATTTGTTTAACGCATTTGTTTTGGTTACTCGACGTCTCCGTTCTCGTGTAGCCTACATATTGCGTTTTTTTTTTAATTTGCTTACCGGGCTAAAGGTTAGCATGCTTAAAATACGTAAGTCGTTTTGTTCAACAAATTTAAGTAGATAACTCATCAGTTGTTTGCATCAGAGCGACAATTTTTGAGATAGTTATTAAAACTGTTTAAAGGTTGTCAAACGTTGTTTCTCGTTGTATATCCTTTAATTCTAGAGTTAAATTGATAAATAACGTGTACGAATTTGTTTAACGCATTTGTTTTGGTTACTCGACGTCTCCGTTCTCGTGTAGCCTACATATTGCGTTTTTTTTTTTAATTTGCTTACCGGGCTAAAGGTTAGCATGCTTAAAATACGTAAGTCGTTTTGTTCAACAAATTTAAGTAGATAACTCATCAGTTGTTTCCATCAGAGCGACAATTTTTGAGATAGTTATTAAAACTGTTTAAAGGTTGTCAAACGTTGTTACTCGTTGTATATCCTTTAATTCTAGAGTTAAATTGATAAATAACGTGTACGAATTTGTTTAACGCATTTATTTTGGTTACTCGACGTCTCCGTTCTCGTGTAGCCTACATATTGCGTTTTTTTTTTTAATTTGCTTACCGGGCTAAAGGTTAGCATGCTTAAAATACGTAAGTCGTTTTGTTCAACAAATTTAAGTAGATAACTCATCAGTTGTTTGCATCAGAGCGACAATTTTTGAGATAGTTATTAAAACTGTTTAAAGGTTGTCAAACGTGGTTTCTCGTTGTTTATCCTTTAATTCTAGAGTTAAATTGATAAATAACGTGTACGAATTTGTTTAACGCATTTGTTTTGGTTACTCGACGTCTCCGTTCTCGTGTAGCCTACATATTGCTTTTTTTTTTTTAATTTGCTTACCGGGCTAAAGGTTAGCATGCTTAAAATACGTAAGTCGTTTTGTTCAACAAATTTAAGTAGATAACTCATCAGTTGTTTGCATCAGAGCGACAATTTTTGAGATTGTTATTAAAACTTTTTAAAGGTTGTCAAACGTTGTTTCTCGTTGTATATCCTTTAATTCTAGAGTTAAATTGATAAATAACGTGTACGAATTTGTTTAACGCATTTGTTTTGGTTACTCGACGTCTCCGTTCTCGTGTAGCCTACATATTGCGTTTTTTTTTTTAATTTGCTTACCGGACTAAAGGTTAGCATGCTTAAAATACGTAAGTCGTTTTGTTCAACAAATTTAAGTAGATAACTCATCAGTTGTTTGCATCAGAGCGACAATTTTTGAGATAGTTATTAAAACTGTTTAAAGGTTGTCAAACGTTGTTTCTCGTTGTATATCCTTTAATTCTAGAGTTAAATTGATAAATAACGTGTACGAATTTGTTTAACGCATTTGTTTTGGTTACTCGACGTCTCCGTTCTCGTGTAGCCTACATATTGCGTTTTTTTTTTAATTTGCTTACGGGGCTAAAGGTTAGCATGCTCAAAATACGTAAGTCGTTTTGTTCAACAAATTTAAGTAGATAACTCATCAGTTGTTTGCATCAGAGCGACAATTTTTGAGATAGTTATTAAAACTGTTTAAAGGTTGTCAAACGTTGTTTCTCGTTGTATATCCTTTAATTCTGGAGTTAAATTGATAAATAACGTGTAGGAATTTGTTTAACGCATTTGTTTTAGTTACTCGACGTCTCCGTTCTCGTGTAGCCTACATATTGCGTTTTTTTTTTTAAATTTGCTTACCGGGCTAAAGGTTAGCATGCTTAAAATACGTAAGTCGTTTTGTTCAACAAATTTAAGTAGATAACTCATCAGTTGTTTGCATCAGAGCGACAATTTTTTAGATAGTTATTAAAACTGTTTAAAGGTTGTCAAACGTTGTTTCTCGTTGTATATCCTTTAATTCTAGAGTTAAATTGATAGATAACGTGTACGAATTTGTTTAACGCATTTGTTTTGGTTACTCGACGTCTCCGTTCTCGTGTAGCCTACATATTGCGTTTTTTTTTTTAATTTGCTTACCGGGCTAAAGGTTAGCATGCTTAAAATACGTAAGTCGTTTTGTTCAACAAATTTAAGTAGATAACTCATCAGTTGTTTGCATCAGAGCGACAATTTTTGAGATAGTTATTAAAACTGTTTAAAGGTTGTCAAACGTTGTTTCTCGTTGTATATCCTTTAATTCTAGAGTTAAATTGATAAATAACGTGTAGAAATTTGTTTAACGCATTTGTTTTGGTTACTCGACGTCTCCGTTCTCGTGTAGCCTACATATTGCGTTTTTTTTTTAATTTGCTTACCGGGCTAAAGGTTAGCATGCTTAAAATACGTAAGTCGTTTTGTTCAACAAATTTAAGTAGATAACTCATCAGTTGTTTGCATCAGAGCGACAATTTTTGAGATAGTTATTAAAACTGTTTAAAGGTTGTCAAACGTTGTTTCTCGTTGTATATCCTTTAATTCTAGAGTTAAATTGATAAATAACGTGTACGAATTTGTTTAACGCATTTGTTTTGGTTACTCGACGTCTCCGTTCTCCTGTAGCCTACATATTGCGTTTTTTTTTAATTTGCTTACCGGGCTAAAGGTTAGCATGCTTAAAATACGTAAGTCGTTTTGTTCAACAAATTTAAGTAGATAACTCATCAGTTGTTTGCATCAGAGCGACAATTTTTGAGATAGTTATTAAAACTGTTTAAAGGTTGTCAAACGTTGTTTCTCGTTGTATATCCTTTAATTCTAGAGTTAAATTGATAAATAACGTGTACGAATTTGTTTAACGCATTTGTTTTGGTTACTCGACGTCTCCGTTCTCGTGTAGCCTACATATTGCGTTTTTTTTTTTAATTTGCTTACCGGGCTAAAGGTTAGCATGCTTAAAATACGTAAGTTGTTTTGTTCAACAAATTTAAGTAGATAACTCATCAGTTGTTTGCATCAGAGCGACAATTTTTGAGATAGTTATTAAAACTGTTTAAAGGTTGTCAAACGTTGTTTCTCGTTGTATATCCTTTAATTCTAGAGTTAAATTGATAAATAACGTGTAGGAATTTGTTTAACGCATTTGTTTTGGTTACTCGACGTCTCCGTTCTCTTGTAACCTACATATTGCGTTTTTTTTTTTAATTTGCTTACCGGGCTAAAGGTTAGCATGCTTAAAATACGTAAGTCGTTTTGTTCAACAAATTTAAGTAGATAACTCATCAGTTGTTTGCATCAGAGCGACAATTTTTGAGATAGTTATTAAAACTGTTTAAAGGTTGTCAAACGTTGTTTCTCGTTGTATATCCTTTAATTCTAGAGTTAAATTGATAAATAACGTGTAGGAATTTGTTTAACGCATTTGTTTTGGTTACTCGACGTCTCCGTTCTCGTGTAGCCTACATATTTGCGTTTTTTTTTTATTTGCTTACCGGACTAAAGGTTAGCATGCTTAAAATACGTAAGTCGTTTTGTTCAACAAATTTAAGTAGATAACTCATCAGTTGTTTGCATTAGAGCGACAATTTTTGAGATAGTTATTAAAACTGTTTAAAGGTTGTCAAACGTTGTTTCTCGTTGTATATCCTTTAGTTCTAGAGTTAAATTGATAAATAACGTGTACGAATTTGTTTAACGCATTTGGTTTGGTTACTCGACGTCTCCGTTCTCGTGTAGCCTACATATTGCGTTTTTTTTTTAATTTGCTTACCGGGCTAAATTTGCATGCTTAAAATACGTAAGTCGTTTTGTTCAACAAATTTAAGTAGATAACTCATCAGTTGTTTGCATCAGAGCGACAATTTTTGAGATAGTTATTAAAACTGTTTAAAGGTTGTCAAACGTTGTTTCTCGTTGTATATCCTTTAATTCTAGAGTTAAATTGATAAATAACGTGTAGGAATTTGTTTAACGCATTTGTTTTGGTTACTCGACGTCTCCGTTCTCGTGTAGCCTACATATTGCGTTTTTTTTTTAATTTGCTTACCGGACTAAAGGTTAGCATGCTTAAAATACGTAAGTCGATATGCTCCGCCTATCACACCGTATGCCCTGGGTTCAACTCCCGGGCAAAGCAACATCAAAATTTTAGAAATAAGATTTTTCAATTAGAAGAAAATTTTTCTAAGCGGGGTCGCCCCTCGGCAGTGTTTGGCAAGCACTCCGGGTGTATTTCTGCCATGAAAAGCTCTCAGTGAAAACTCATCTGCTTTGCAGATGCCGTTCGGAGTCGGCATAAAACATGTAGGTCCCGTCCGGCCAATTTGTAGGGAAAATCAAGAGGAGCACGACGCAAATTGGAAGAGAAGCTCGGCCTTAGATCTCTTCGGAGGTTATCGCGCCTTACATTTTTATTTTTTTATTTACCGGGCTAAAGGTTAGCATGCTTAAAATACGTAAGTCGTTTTGTTCAACAAATTTAAGTAGATAACTCATCAGTTGTTTGCATAAGAGCGACAATTTTTGAGATAGTTATTAAAACTGTTTAAAGGTTGTCAAACGTTGTTTCTCGTTGTATATCTTTTAATTCTAGAGTTAAATTGATAAATAACGTGTAGGAATTTGTTTAACGCATTTGTTTTGGTTACTCGACGCCTCCGTTCTCGTGTAGCCTACATATTGCGTTTTTTTTTTAATTTGCTTACCGGGCTAAAGGTTAGCATGCTTAAAATACGTAAGTCGTTTTGTTCAACAAATTTAAGTAGATAACTCATCAGTTGTTTGCATCAGAGCGACAATTTTTGAGATAGTTATTAAAACTGTTTAAAGGTTGTCAAACGTTGTTTCTCGTTGTATATCCTTTAATTCTAGAGTTAAATTGATAAATAACGTGTAGGAATTTGTTTAACGCATTTGTTTTGGTTACTCGACGTCTCCGTTCTCGTGTAGCCTACATATTGCGTTTTTTTTTTTTTAATTTGCTTACCGGGCTAAAGGTTAGCATGCTTAAAATACGTAAGTCATTTTGTTCAACAAATTTAAGTAGATAACTCATCAGTTGTTTGCATCAGAGCGACAATTTTTGAGATAGTTATTAAAACTGTTTAAAGGTTGTCCAACGTTGTTTCTCGTTGTATATCCTTTAATTCTAGTGTTAAATTGATAAATAACGTGTACGAATTTGTTTAACGCATTTGTTTTGGTTACTCGACGTCTCCGTTCTCGTGTAGCCTACATATTGCGTTTTTTTTTTAATTTGCTTACCGGACTAAAGGTTAGCATGCTTAAAATACGTAAGTCGTTTTGTTCAACAAATTTAAGTGGATAACTCATCAGTTGTTTGCATCAGAGCGACAATTTTTGAGATAGTTATTAAAACTGTTTAAAGGTTGTCAAACGTTGTTTCTCGTTGTATATCCTTTAATTCTAGAGTTAAATTGATAAATAACGTGTAGGAATTTGTTTAACGCATTTGTTTTGGTTACTCGACGTCTCCGTTCTCGTGAAGCCTACATATTGCGTTTTTTTTTAAATTTGCTTACCGGACTAAAGGTTAGCATGCTTAAAATACGTAAGTCGTTTTGTTCAACAAATTTAAGTAGACAACTCATCAGTTGTTTGCATCAGAGCGACAATTTTTGAGATAGTTATTAAAACTGTTTAAAGGTTGTCAAACGTTGTTTCTCGTTGTATATCTTTTAATTCTAGAGTTAAATTGATAAATAACGTGTAGGAATTTGTTTAACGCATTTGTTTTGGTTACTCGACGTCTCCGTTCTCGTGTAGCCTACATATTGCGTTTTTTTTTAATTTGCTTACCGGGCTAAAGGCAAGCATGCTCAAAATACGTAAGTCGTTTTGTTCAACAAATTTAAGTAGATAACTCATCAGTTGTTTGCATCAGAGCGACAGTTTTTGAGATAGTTATTAAAACTCTTTAAAGGTTGTCAAACGTTGTTTCTCGTTGTATATCCTTTAATTCTAGAGTTAAATTGATAAATAACGTGTACGAATTTGTTTAACGCATTTGTTTTGGTTACTCGACGTCTCCGCTCTCGTGTAGCCTACATATTGCGTTTTTTTTTAATTTGCTTACCGGGCTAAAGGTTAGCATGCTTAAAATACGTCAGTCGTTTTGTTCAACAAATTTAAGTAGATAACTCATCAGTTGTTTGCATCAGAGCGACAATTTTTGAGATAGTTATTAAAACTGTTTAAAGGTTGTCAAACGTTGTTTCTCGTTGTATAACCTTTAATTCTAGAGTTAAATTGATAAATAACGTGTAGGAATTTGTTTAACGCATTTGTTTTGGTTACTCGACGTCTCCGTTCTCGTGTAGCCTACATATTGCGTTTTTTTTTTAATTTGCTTACCGGGCTAAAGGTTAGCATGCTTAAAATACGTAAGTCGTTTTGTTCAACAAATTTAAGTAGATAACTCATCAGTTGTTTGCATCAGAGCGACAATTTTTGAGATAGTTATTAAAACTGTTTAAAGGTTGTCAAACGTTGTTTCTCGTTGTATATCCTTTAAATCTAGAGTTAAATTGATAAATAACGTGTAGGAATTTGTTTAACGCATTTGTTTTGGTTACTCGACGTCTCCGTTCTCGTGTAGCCTACATATTGCGTTTTTTTTTAATTTGCTTACCGGGCTAAAGGTTAGCATGCTTAAAATACGTAAGTCGTTTTGTTCAACAAATTTAAGTAGATAACTCATCAGTTGTTTGCATCAGAGCGACAATTTTTGAGATAGTTATTAAAACTGTTTAAAGGTTGTCAAACGTTGTTTCTCGTTGTATATCCTTTAATTCTAGAGTTAAATTGATAAATAACGTGTAGGAATTTGTTTAACGCATTTGTTTTGGTTACTCGACGTCTCCGTTCTCGTGTAGCCTACATATTGCGTTTTTTTTTTTAATTTGCTAACCGGGCTAAAAGTTAGCATGCTTAAAATACGTAGGTCGTTTTGTTCAACAAATTTAAGTAGATAACTCATCAGTTGTTTGCATCAGAGCGACAATTTTTGAGATAGTTATTAAAACTGTTTAAAGGTTGTCAAACGTTGTTTCTCGTTGTATATACTTTAATTCTAGAGTTAAATTGATAAATAACGTGTAGGAATTTGTTTAACGCATTTGTTTTGGTTACTCGACGTCTCCGTTCTCGTGTAGCCTACATATTGCGCTTTTTTTTTTTTTAATTTGCTTACCGGGCTAAAGGTTAGCATGCTTAAAATACGTAAGTCGTTTTGTTCAACAAATTTAAGTAGATAACTCATCAGTTTTTTGCATCAGAGCGACAATTTTTGAGATAGTTATTAAAACTGTTTAAAGGTTGTCAAACGTTGTTTCTCGTTGTATATCCTTTAATTCTAGAGTTAAATTGATAAATAACGTGTAGGAATTTGTTTAACGCATTTGTTTTGGTTACTCGATGTCTCCGTTCTCGTGTAGCCTACATATTGCGTTTTTTTTTTAATTTGCTTACCGGGCTAAAGGTTAGCATGCTTAAAATACGTAAGTCGTTTTGTTCAACAAATTTAAGTAGATAACTCATCAGTTGTTTGCATCAGAGCGACAATTTTTGAGATAGTTATTAAAACTGTTTAAAGGTTGTCAAACGTTGTTTCTCGTTGTATATCCTTTAATTCTAGAGTTAAATTGATAAATAACATGTAGGAATTTGTTTAACGCATTTGTTTTGGTTACTCGACGTCTCCGTTCTCGTGTAGCCTACATATTGCGTTTTTTTTTTTAATTTGCTTACCGGGCTAAAGGTTAGCAAGCTTAAAATACGTAAGTCGTTTTGTTCAACAAATTTAAGTAGATAACTCATCAGTTGTTTGCATCAGAGCGACAATTTTTGAGATAGTTATTAAAACTGTTTAAAGGTTGTCAAACGTTGTTTCTCGTTGTATATCCTTTAATTCTAGAGTTAAATTGATAAATAACGTGCACGAATTTGTTTAACGCATTTGTTTTGGTGACTCGACGTCTCCGTTCTCGTGTAGCCTACATATTGCGTTTTTTTTTTTAATTTGCTTACCGGGCTAAAGGTTAGCATGCTTAAAATACGTAAGTCGTTTTGTTCAACAAATTTAAGTAGATAACTCTTCAATTGTTTGCATCAGAGCGACAATTTTTGAGATAGTTATTAAAACTTTTTAAAGGTTGTCAAACGTTGTTTCTCGTTGTATATCCTTTAATTCTAGAGTTAAATTGATAAATAACGTGTACGAATTTGTTTAACGCATTTGTTTTGGTTACTCGACGTCTCCGTTCTCGTGTAGCCTACATATTGCGTTTTTTTTTAATTTGCTTACCGGGCTAAAGGTTAGCATGCTTAAAATACGTAAGTCGTTTTGTTCAACAAATTTAAGTAGATAACTCATCAGTTGTTTGCATCAGAGCGACAATTTTTGAGATAGTTATTAAAACTGTTTAAAGGTTGTCAAACGTTGTTTCTCGTTGTATATCCTTTAATTCTAGAGTTAAATTGATAAATAACGTGTAGGAATTTGTTTAACGCATTTGTTTTGGTTACTCGACGTCTCCGTTCTCGTGTAGCCTACATATTGCGTTTTTTTTTTAATTTGCTTACCGGGCTAAAGGTTAGCATGCTTAAAATACGTAAGTCGTTTTGTTCAACAAATTTAAGTAGATAACTCATCAGTTGTTTGCATCAGAGCGACAATTTTTGAGATAGTTATTAAAACTGTTTAAAGGTTGTCAAACGTTGTTTCTCGTTGTATATCCTTTAATTCTAGAGTTAAATTGATAAATAACGTGTACGAATTTGTTTAACGCATTTGTTTTGGTTACTCGACGTCTCCGTTCTCTTGTAGCCTACATATTGCGTTTTTTTTTTTTAATTTGCTTACCGGGCTAAAAGTGAGCATGCTTGAAATACGTAAGTCGTTTTGTTCAACAAATTTAAGTAGATAACTCATCAGTTGTTTGCATCAGAGCGACAATTTTTGAGATAGTTATTAAAACTGTTTAAAGGTTGTCAAACGATGTTTCTCGTTGTATATCCTTTAATTCTAGAGTTAAATTGATAAATAACGTGTACGAATTTGTTTAACGCATTTGTTTTGGTTACTCGACGTCTCCGTTCTCGTGTAGCCTACATATTGCGTTTTTTTTTTAATTTGCTTACCGGGCTAAAGGTTAGCATGCTTAAAATACGTAAGTCGTTTTGTTCAACAAATTTAAGTAGATAACTCATCAGTTGTTTGCATCAGAGCGACAATTTTTGAGATAGTTATTAAAACTGTTTAAAGGTTGTCAAACGTTGTTTCTCGTTGTATATCCTTTAATTCTAGAGTTAAATTGATAAATAACGTGTACGAATTTGTTTAACGCATTTATTTTGGTTACTCGACGTCTCCGTTCTCGTGTAGCCTACATATTGCGTTTTTTTTTTAAATTTGCTTACCGGGCTAAAGGTTAGCATGCTTAAAATACGTAAGTCGTTTTGTTCAACAAATTTAAGTAGATAACTCATCAGTTGTTTGCATCAGAGCGACAATTTTTGAGATAGTTATTAAAACTGTTTAAAGGTTGTCAAACGTTGTTTCTCGTTGTATATCCTTTAATTCTAGAGTTAAATTGATAAATAACGTGTACGAATTTGTTTAACGCATTTGTTTTGGTTACTTGACGTCTCCGTTCTCGTGTAGCCTATATATTGCGTTTTTTTTTTAATTTGCTTACCGGGCTAAAGGTTAGCATGCTTAAAATACGTAAGTCGTTTTGTTCAACAAATTTAAGTAGATAACTCATCAGTTGTTTGCATCAGAGCGACAATTTTTGAGATAGTTATTAAAACTGTTTAAAGGTTGTCAAACGTTGTTTCTCATTGTATATCCTTTAATTCTAGAGTTAAATTGATAAATAACGTGTAGGAATTTGTTTAAGGCATTTTTTTTGGTTACTCGACGTCTCCGTTCTCGTGTAGCCTACATATTGCGTTTTTTTTTTTATTTGCTTACCGGGCTAAAGGTTAGCATGCTTAAAATACGTAAGTCGTTTTGTTCAACAAATTTAAGTAGATAACTCATCAGTTGTTTGCATCAGAGCGACAATTTTTGAGATAGTTATTAAAACTGTTTAAAGGTTGTCAAACGTTGTTTCTCGTTGTATATCCTTTAATTCTAGAGTTAAATTGATAAATAACCTGTACGAATTTGTTTAACGCATTTGTTTTGGTTACTCGACGTCTCCGTTCTCGTGTAGCCTACATATTGCGTTTTTTTTTAAATTTGCTTACCGGGCTAAAGGTTAGCATGCTTAAAATATGTAAGTCGTTTTGTTCAACAAATTTAAGTAGAAAACTCATCAGTTGTTTGCATCAGAGCGACAATTTTTGAGATAGTTATTAAAACTGTTTAAAGGTTGTCAAACTTTGTTTCTCGTTGTATATCCTTTAATTCTAGAGTTAAATTGATAAATAACGTGTACGAATTTCTTTAACGCATTTGTTTTGGTTACTCGACGTCTCCGTTCTCGTGTAGCCTACATATTGCGTTTTTTTTTTAATTTGCTTACCGGGCTAAAGTTTAGCATGCTTAAAATACGTAAGTCGTTTTGTTCAACAAATTTAAGTAGATAACTCATCAGTTGTTTGCATCAGAGCGACAATTTTTGAGATAGTTATTAAAACTGTTTAAAGGTTGTCAAACGTTGTTTCTCGTTGTATATCCTTTAATTCTAGAGTTAAATTGATAAATAACGTGTACGAATTTGTTTAACGCATTTGTTTTGGTTACTCGACGTCTCCGCTCTCGTGTAGCCTACATATTGCGTTTTTTTTTTAATTTGCTTACCGGGCTAAAGGTTAGCATGCTTAAAATACGTAAGTCGTTTTGTTCAACAAATTTGAGTAGATAACTCAGCAGTTGTTTGCATCAGAGCGACAATTTTTGAGATAGTTATTAAAACTGTTTAAAGGTTGTCAAACGTTGTTTCTCGTTGTATATCCTTTAATTCTAGAGTTAAATTGATAAATAACGTGCACGAATTTGTTTAACGCATTTGTTTTGGTTACTCGACGTCTCCGCTCTCGTGTAGCCTACATATTGCGTTTTTTTTTTAATTTGCTTACCGGGCTAAAGGTTAGCATGCTTAAAATACGTAAGTCGTTTTGTTCAACAAATTTAAGTAGATAACTCATCAGTTGTTTGCATCAGAGCGACAATTTTTGAGATAGTTATTAAAACTGTTTAATGGTTGTCAAACGTTGTTTCTCGTTGTATATCCTTTAATTCTAGAGTTAAATTGATAAATAACGTTTAGAAATTTGTTTAACGCATTTGTTTTGGTTACTCGACGTCTCCGTTCTCGTGTAGCCTACATATTGCGTTTTTTTTTTAATTTGCTTACCGGGCTAAAGGTTAGCATGTTTAAAATACGTAAGTCGTTTTGTTCAACAAATTTGAGTAGATAACTCATCAGTTGTTTGCATCAGAGCGACAATTTTTGAGATAGTTATTAAAACTGTTTAAAGGTTGTCAAACGTTGTTTCTCGTTGTATATCCTTTAATTCTAGAGTTAAATTGATAAATAACGTGTACGAATTTGTTTAACGCATTTGTTTTGGTTACTCGACGTCTCCGTTCTCGTGTAGCCTACATATTGCGTTTTTTTTTTAATTTGCTTACCGGGCTAAAGGTTAGCATGCTAAAAATACGTAAGTCGTTTTGTTCAACAAATTTAAGTAGATAACTCATCAGTTGTTTGCGTCAGAGCGACAATTTTTGAGATAGTTATTAAAACTGTTTAAAGGTTGTCAAACGTTGTTTCTCGTTGTATATCCTTTAATTCTAGAGTTAAATTGATAAATAACGTGTACGAATTTGTTTAACGCATTTGTTTTGGTTACTCGACGTCTCCGTTCTCGTGTAGCCTACATATTGCGTTTTTTTTTTTAATTTGCTTACCGGACTAAAGGTTAGCATGCTTAAAATACGTAAGTCGTTTTGTTCAACAAATTTAAGTAGATAACTCATCAGTTGTTTGCATCAGAGCGACAATTTAGAGATAGTTATTAAAACTGTTTAAAGGTTGTCAAACGTTGTTTCTCGTTGTATATCCTTTAATTCTAGAGTTAAATTGATAAATAACGTGGAGGAATTTGTTTTACGAATTTGTTTTGGTTACTCGACGTCTCCGTTCTCGTTTAGCCTACATATTGCGTTTTTTTTTTTAATTTGCTTACCGGGCTAAAGGTTAGCATGCTTAAAATACGTAAATCGTTTTGTTCAACAAATTTAAGTAGATAACTCATCAGTTGTTTGCATCAGAGCGACAATTTTTGAGATAGTTATTAAAACTGTTTAAAGGTTGTCAAACTTTGTTTCTCGTTGTATATCCTTTAGTTCTAGAGTTAAATTGATAAATAACGTGTACGAATTTTTTTAACGCATTTGTTTTGGTTACTCGACGTCTCCGTTCTCGTGTAGCCTACATATTGCGTTTTTTTTTTTAATTTGCTTACCGGGCTAAAGGTTAGCATGCTTAAAATACGTAAGTCATTTTGTTCAACAAATTTAAGTAGATAACTCATCAGTTGTTTGCATCAGAGCGACAATTTTTGAGATAGTTATTAAAACTGTTTAAAGGTTGTCAAACGTTGTTTCTCGTTGTATATCCTTTAATTCTAGAGTTAAATTGATAAATAACGTGTAGGAATTAATTTAACGCATTTGTTTTGGTTACTCGACGTCTCCGTTCTCGTGTAGCCTACATATTGCGTTTTTTTTTAACTTGCTTACCGGGCTAAAGGTTAGCATGCTTAAAATACGTAAGTCGTTTTGTTCAACAAATTTAAGTAGATAACTCATCAGTTGTTTGCATCAGAGCGACAATTTTTGAGATAGTTATTAAAACTGTTTAAAGGTTGTCAAACGTTGTTTCTCGTTGTATATCCTTTAATTCTAGAGTTAAATTGATAAATAACGTGTACGAATTTGTTTAACGCATTTGTTTTGGTTACTCGACGTCTCCGTTCTCGTGTAGCATACATATTGCGTTTTTTTTTTTAATTTGCTTACCGGGCTAAAGGTTAGCATGCTTAAAATACGTAAGTCGTTTTGTTCAACAAATTTGAGTAGATAGCTCATCAGTTGTTTGCATCAGAGCGACAATTTTTGAGATAGTTATTAAAACTGTTTAAAGGTTGTCAAACGTTGTTTCTCGTTGTATATCCTTTAATTCTAGAGTTAAATTGATAAATAACGTGCACGAATTTGTTTAACGCATTTGTTTTGGTTACTCGACGTCTCCGCTCAAGTGTAGCCTACATATTGCGTTTTTTTTTTAATTTGCTTACCGGGCTAAAGGTTAGCATGCTTAAAAAATACGTAAGTCGTTTTGTTCAACAAATTTAAGTAGATAACTCATCAGTTGTTTGCATCAGAGCGACAATTTTTGAGATAGTTATTAAAACTGTTTAATGGTTGTCAAACGTTGTTTCTCGTTGTATATCCTTTAATTCTAGAGTTAAATTGATAAATAACGTGTAGAAATTTGTTTAACGCATTTGTTTTGGTTACTCGACGTCTCCGTTCTCGTGTAGCCTACATATTGCGTTTTTTTTTAATTTGCTTACCGGGCTAAAGGTTAGCATGTTTAAAATACGTAAGTCGTCTTGTTCAACAAATTTGAGTAGATAACTCATCAGTTGTTTGCATCAGAGCGACAATTTTTGAGATAGTTATTAAAACTGTTTAAAGGTTGTCAAACGTTGTTTCTCGTTGTATATCCTTTAATTCTAGAGTTAAATTGATAAATAACGTGTACGAATTTGTTTAACGCATTTGTTTTGGTTACTCGACGTCTCCGTTCTCGTGTAGCCTACATATTGCGTTTTTTTTTTAATTTGCTTACCGGGCTAAAGGTTAGCATGCTAAAAATACGTAAGTCGTTTTGTTCAACAAATTTAAGTAGATAACTCATCAGTTGTTTGCGTCAGAGCGACAATTTTTGAGATAGTTATTAAAACTGTTTAAAGGTTGTCAAACGTTGTTTCTCGTTGTATATCCTTTAATTCTAGAGTTAAATTGATAAATAACGTGTACGAATTTGTTTAACGCATTTGTTTTGGTTACTCGACGTCTCCGTTCTCGTGTAGCCTACATATTGCGTCTTTTTTTTAATTTGCTTACCGGACTAAAGGTTAGCATGCTTAAAATACGTAAGTCGTTTTGTTCAACAAATTTAAGTAGATAACTCATCAGTTGTTTGCATCAGAGCGACAATTTTTGAGATAGTTATTAAAACTGTTTAAAGGTTGTCAAACGTTGTTTCTCGTTGTATATCCTTTAATTCTAGAGTTAAATTGATAAATAACGTGTAGGAATTTGTTTTACGCATTTGTTTTGGTTACTCGACGTCGCCGTTCTCGTTTAGTCTACATATTGCGTTTTTTTTTTTTTAATTTGCTTACCCGGCTAAAGGTTAGCATGCTTAAAATACGTAAATCGTTTTGTTCAACAAATTTAAGTAGATAACTCATCAGTTGTTTGCATCAGAGCGACAATTTTTGAGATAGTTATTAAAACTGTTTAAAGGTTGTCAAACTTTGTTTCTCGTTGTATATCCTTTAATTCTAGAGTTAAATTGATAAATAACGTGTACGAATTTGTTTAACGCATTTGTTTTGGTTACTCGACGTCTCCGTTCTCGTGTAGCCTACATATTGCGTTTTTTTTTTTAATTTGCTTACCGGGCTAAAGGTTAGCATGCTTAAAATACGTAAGTCATTTTGTTCAACAAATTTAAGTAGATAACTCATCAGTTGTTTGCATCAGAGCGACAATTTTTGAGATAGTTATTAAAACTGTTTAAAGGTTGTCAAACGTTGTTTCTCGTTGTATATCCTTTAATTCTAGAGTTAAATTGATAAATAACGTGTAGGAATTAATTTAACGCATTTGTTTTGGTTACTCGACGTCTCCGTTCTCGTGTAGCCTACATATTGCGTTTTTTTTTTAACTTGCTTACCGGGCTAAAGGTTAGCATGCTTAAAATACGTAAGTCGTTTTGTTCAACAAATTTAAGTAGATAACTCATCAGTTGTTTGCATCAGAGCGACAATTTTTGAGATAGTTATTAAAACTGTTTAAAGGTTGTCAAACGTTGTTTCTCGTTGTATATCCTTTAATTCTAGAGTTAAATTGATAAATAACGTGTATGAATTTGTTTAACGCATTTGTTTTGGTTACTCGACGTCTCCGTTCTCGTGTAGCTTACATATTGCGTTTTTTTTTTAATTTGCTTACCGGGCTAAAGGTTAGCATGCTTAAAATACGTAAGTCGTTTTGTTCAACAAATTTGAGTAGATAGCTCATCAGTTGTTTGCATCAGAGCGACAATTTTTGAGATAGTTATTAAAACTGTTTAAAGGTTGTCAAACGTTGTTTCTCGTTGTATATCCTTTAATTCTAGAGTTAAATTGATAAATAACGTGTACGAATTTGTTTAACGCATTTGTTTTGGTTACTCGACGTCTCCGTTCTCGTGTAGCCTACATATTGCGTTTTTTTTTAATTTGCTTACCGGGCTAAAGGTTAGCATGCTTAAAATACGTAAGTCGTTTTGTTCAACAAATTTAAGTAGATAACTCATCAGTTGTTTGCATCAGAGCGAAAATTTTTGAGATAGTTATTAAAACTGTTTAAAGGTTGTCAAACGTTGTTTCTCGTTGTATATCCTTTAATTCTAGAGTTAAATTGATAAATAACGTGTAGGAATTTGTTTAACGCATTTGTTTTAGTTACTCGACGTCTCCGTTCTCGTGTAGCCTACATATTGCGTTTTTTTTTTAATTTGCTTACCGGGCTAAAGGTTAGCATGCTTAAAATACGTAAGTCGTTTTGTTCAAAAAATTTAAGTAGATAACTCATCAGTTGTTTGCATCAGAGCGACAATTTTTGAGATAGTTATTAAAACTGTTTAAAGGTTGTCAAACGTTTTTTCTCGTTGTATATCCTTTAATTCTAGAGTTAAATTGATAAATAACGTGTACGAATTTGTTTAACGCATTTGTTTTGGTTACTCGACGTCTCCGTTCTCTTGTAGCCTACATATTGCGTTTTTTTTTTTAATTTGCTTACCGGGCTAAAGGTTAGCATGCTTAAAATACGTAAGTCGTTTTGTTCAACAAATTTAAGTAGATAACTCATCAGTTGTTTGCATCAGAGCGACAATTTTTGAGATAGTTATTAAAACTGTTTAAAGGTTGTCAAACGATGTTTCTCGTTGTATATCCTTTAATTCTAGAGTTAAATTGATAAATAACGTGTACGAATTTGTTTAACGCATTTGTTTTGGTTACTCGACGTCTCCGCTCTCGTGTAGCCTACATATTGCGTTTTTTTTTTAATTTGCTTACCGGGCTAAAGGTTAGCATGCTTAAAATACGTAAGTCGTTTTGTTCAACAAATTTAAGTAGATAACTCATCAGTTGTTTGCATCAGAGCGACAATTTTTGAGATAGTTATTAAAACTGTTTAATGGTTGTCAAACGTTGTTTCTCGTTGTATATCCTTTAATTCTAGAGTTAAATTGATAAATAACGTGTAGGAATTTGTTTAACGCATTTGTTTTGGTTACTCGACGTCTCCGTTCTCGTGTAGCCTACATATTGCGTTTTTTTTTAATTTGCTTACCGGGCTAAAGGTTAGCATGTTTAAAATACGTAAGTCGTTTTGTTCAACAAATTTGAGTAGATAACTCATCAGTTGTTTGCATCAGAGCGACAATTTTTGAGATAGTTATTAAAACTGTTTAAAGGTTGTCAAACGTTGTTTCTCGTTGTATATCCTTTAATTCTAGAGTTAAATTGATAAATAACGTGTACGAATTTGTTTAACGCATTTGTTTTGGTTACTCGACGTCTCCGTTCTCGTGTAGCCTACATATTGCGTTTTTTTTAATTTGCTTACCGGGCTAAAGGTTAGCATGCTTAAAATACGTAAGTCGTTTTGTTCAACAAATTTAAGTAGATAACTCATCAGTTGTTTGCATCAGAGCGTCAATTTTTGAGATAGTTATTAAAACTGTTTAAAGGTTGTCAAACGTTGTTTCTCGTTGTATATCCTTTAATTCTAGAGTTAAATTGATAAATAACGTGTAGGAATTTGTTTAACGCATTTGTTTTGGTTACTCGACGTCTCCGTTCTCGTGTAGCTTACATATTGCGTTTTTTTTTTTATTTGCTTACCGGGCTAAAGGTTAGCATGCTTAAAATACGTAAGTCGTTTTGTTCAACAAATTTAAGTAGATAACTCATCAGTTGTTTGCATCAGAGCGACAATTTTTGAGATAGTTATTAAAACTGTTTAAAGGTTGTCAAACGTTGTTTCTCGTTGTATATCCTTTAATTCTAGAGTTAAATTGATAAATAACGTGTACGAATTTGTTTAACGCATTTGTTTTGGTTACTCGACGTCTCCGTTCTCGTGTAGCCTACATATTGCGTTTTTTTTTAAATTTGCTTACCGGGCTAAAGGTTAGCATGCTTAAAATATGTAAGTCGTTTTGTTCAACAAATTTAAGTAGATAACTCATCAGTTGTTTGCATCAGAGCGATAATTTTTGAGATAGTTATTAAAACTGTTTAAAGGTTGTCAAACTTTGTTTCTCGTTGTATATCCTTTAATTCTAGAGTTAAATTGATAAATAACGTGGAGGAATTTGTTTTACGCATTTGTTTTGGTTACTCGACGTCTCCGTTCTCGTTTAGCCTACATATTGCGTTTTTTTTTTTTAATTTGCTTACCGGGCTAAAGGTTAGCATGCTTAAAATACGAAAATCGTTTTGTTCAACAAATTTAAGTAGATAACTCATCAGTTGTTTGCATCAGAGCGACAATTTTTGAGATAGTTATTAAAACTGTTTAAAGGTTGTCAAACGTTGTTTCTCGTTTAATATCCTTTAATTCTAGAGTTAAATTGATAAATAACGTGGAGGAATTTGTTTTACGCATTTGTTTTGGTTACTCGACGTCTCCGTTCTCGTTTAGCCTACATATTGCGTTTTTTTTTTTAATTTGCTTACCGGACTAAAGGTTAGCATGCTTAAAATACGTAAGTCGTTTTGTTCAACAAATTTAAGTAGATAACTCATCAGTTGTTTGCATCAGAGCGACAATTTTTGAGATAGTTATTAAAACTGTTTAAAGGTTGTCAAACGTTGTTTCTCGTTGTATATCCTTTAATTCTAGAGTTAAATTGATAAATAACGTGGAGGAATTTGTTTTGGTTACTCGACGTCTCCGTTCTCGTTTAGCCTACATATTGCGTTTTTTTTTTTAATTTGCTTACCGTACTAAAGGTTAGCATGCTTAAAATACGTAAGTCGTTTTGTTCAACAAATTTAAGTAGATAACTCATCAGTTGTTTGCATCAGAGCGACAATTTTTGAGATAGTTATTAAAACTGTTTAAAGGTTGTCAAACGTTGTTTCTCGTTGTATATCCTTTAATTCTAGAGTTAAATTGATAAATAACGTGGAGGAATTTGTTTTACGCATTTGTTTTGGTTACTCGACGTCTCCGTTCTCGTTTAGCCTACATATTGCGTTTTTTTTTTTTAATTTGCTTACCGGACTAAAGGTTAGCATGCTTAAAATACGTAAGTCGTTTTGTTCAACAAATTTAAATAGATAACTCATCAGTTGTTTGCATCAGAGCGACAATTTTTGAGATAGTTATTAAAACTGTTTAAAGGTTGTCAAACGTTGTTTCTCGTTGTATATCCTTTAATTCTAGAGTTAAATTGATAAATAACGTGGAGGAATTTGTTTTACGCATTTGTTTTGGTTACTCGACGTCTCCGTTCTCGTTTAGCCTACATATTGCGTTTTTTTTTTTTAATTTGCTTACCGGACTAAAGGTTAGCATGCTTAAAATACGTAAGTCGTTTTGTTCAACAAATTTAAGTAGATAACTCATCAGTTGTTTGTATCAGAGCGACAATTTTTGAGATAGTTATTAAAACTGTTTAAAGGTTGTCAAACGTTGTTTCTCGTTGTATATCCTTTAATTCTAGAGTTAAATTGATAAATAACGTGGAGGAATTTGTTTTACGCATTTGTTTTGGTTACTCGACGTCTCCGTTCTCGTTTAGCCTACATATTGCGTTTTTTTTTTTAATTTGCTTACCGGGCTAAAGGTTAGCATGCTTAAAATACGTAAATCGTTTTGTTCAACAAATTTAAGTAGATAACTCATCAGTTGTTTGCATCAGAGCGACAATTTTTGAGATAGTTATTAAAACTGTTTAAAGGTTGTCAAACTTTGTTTCTCGTTGTATATCCTTTAGTTCTAGAGTTAAATTGATAAATAACGTGTACGAATTTGTTTAACGCATTTGTTTTGGTTACTCGACGTCTCCGTTCTCGTGTAGCCTACATATTGCGTTTTTTTTTTTAATTTGCTTACCGGGCTAAAGGTTAGCATGCTTAAAATACGTAAGTCATTTTGTTCAACAAATTTAAGTAGATAACTCATCAGTTGTTTGCATCAGAGCGACAATTTTTGAGATAGTTATTAAAACTGTTTAAAGGTTGTCAAACGTTGTTTCTCGTTGTATATCCTTTAATTCTAGAGTTAAATTGATAAATAACGTGTAGGAATTAATTTAACGCATTTGTTTTGGTTACTCGACGTCTCCGTTCTCGTGTAGCCTACATATTGCGTTTTTTTTTAACTTGCTTACCGGGCTAAAGGTTAGCATGCTTAAAATACGTAAGTCGTTTTGTTCAACAAATTTAAGTAGATAACTCATCAGTTGTTTGCATCAGAGCGACAATTTTTGAGATAGTTATTAAAACTGTTTAAAGGTTGTCAAACGTTGTTTCTCGTTGTATATCCTTTAATTCTAGAGTTAAATTGATAAATAACGTGTACGAATTTGTTTAACGCATTTGTTTTGGTTACTCGACGTCTCCGTTCTCGTGTAGCCTACATATTGCGTTTTTTTTTTAATTTGCTTACCGGGCTAAAGGTTAGCATGCTAAAAATACGTAAGTCGTTTTGTTCAACAAATTTAAGTAGATAACTCATCAGTTGTTTGCGTCAGAGCGACAATTTTTGAGATAGTTATTAAAACTGTTTAAAGGTTGTCAAACGTTGTTTCTCGTTGTATATCCTTTAATTCTAGAGTTAAATTGATAAATAACGTGTACGAATTTGTTTAACGCATTTGTTTTGGTTACTCGACGTCTCCGTTCTCGTGTAGCCTACATATTGCGTTTTTTTTTTAATTTGCTTACCGGACTAAAGGTTAGCATGCTTAAAATACGTAAGTCGTTTTGTTCAACAAATTTAAGTAGATAACTCATCAGTTGTTTGCATCAGAGCGACAATTTTTGAGATAGTTATTAAAACTGTTTAAAGGTTGTCAAACGTTGTTTCTCGTTGTATATCCTTTAATTCTAGAGTTAAATTGATAAATAACGTGTAGGAATTTGTTTTACGCATTTGTTTTGGTTACTCGACGTCGCCGTTCTCGTTTAGTCTACATATTGCGTTTTTTTTTTTTAATTTGCTTACCCGGCTAAAGGTTAGCATGCTTAAAATACGTAAATCGTTTTGTTCAACAAATTTAAGTAGATAACTCATCAGTTGTTTGCATCAGAGCGACAATTTTTGAGATAGTTATTAAAACTGTTTAAAGGTTGTCAAACTTTGTTTCTCGTTGTATATCCTTTAATTCTAGAGTTAAATTGATAAATAACGTGTACGAATTTGTTTAACGCATTTGTTTTGGTTACTCGACGTCTCCGTTCTCGTGTAGCCTACATATTGCGTTTTTTTTTTTAATTTGCTTACCGGGCTAAAGGTTAGCATGCTTAAAATACGTAAGTCATTTTGTTCAACAAATTTAAGTAGATAACTCATCAGTTGTTTGCATCAGAGCGACAATTTTTGAGATAGTTATTAAAACTGTTTAAAGGTTGTCAAACGTTGTTTCTCGTTGTATATCCTTTAATTCTAGAGTTAAATTGATAAATAACGTGTAGGAATTAATTTAACGCATTTGTTTTGGTTACTCGACGTCTCCGTTCTCGTGTAGCCTACATATTGCGTTTTTTTTTTAACTTGCTTACCGGGCTAAAGGTTAGCATGCTTAAAATACGTAAGTCGTTTTGTTCAACAAATTTAAGTAGATAACTCATCAGTTGTTTGCATCAGAGCGACAATTTTTGAGATAGTTATTAAAACTGTTTAAAGGTTGTCAAACGTTGTTTCTCGTTGTATATCCTTTAATTCTAGAGTTAAATTGATAAATAACGTGTATGAATTTGTTTAACGCATTTGTTTTGGTTACTCGACGTCTCCGTTCTCGTGTAGCTTACATATTGCGTTTTTTTTTTAATTTGCTTACCGGGCTAAAGGTTAGCATGCTTAAAATACGTAAGTCGTTTTGTTCAACAAATTTGAGTAGATAGCTCATCAGTTGTTTGCATCAGAGCGACAATTTTTGAGATAGTTATTAAAACTGTTTAAAGGTTGTCAAACGTTGTTTCTCGTTGTATATCCTTTAATTCTAGAGTTAAATTGATAAATAACGTGTACGAATTTGTTTAACGCATTTGTTTTGGTTACTCGACGTCTCCGTTCTCGTGTAGCCTACATATTGCGTTTTTTTTTAATTTGCTTACCGGGCTAAAGGTTAGCATGCTTAAAATACGTAAGTCGTTTTGTTCAACAAATTTAAGTAGATAACTCATCAGTTGTTTGCATCAGAGCGAAAATTTTTGAGATAGTTATTAAAACTGTTTAAAGGTTGTCAAACGTTGTTTCTCGTTGTATATCCTTTAATTCTAGAGTTAAATTGATAAATAACGTGTAGGAATTTGTTTAACGCATTTGTTTTAGTTACTCGACGTCTCCGTTCTCGTGTAGCCTACATATTGCGTTTTTTTTTAATTTGCTTACCGGGCTAAAGGTTAGCATGCTTAAAATACGTAAGTCGTTTTGTTCAAAAAATTTAAGTAGATAACTCATCAGTTGTTTGCATCAGAGCGACAATTTTTGAGATAGTTATTAAAACTGTTTAAAGGTTGTCAAACGTTTTTTCTCGTTGTATATCCTTTAATTCTAGAGTTAAATTGATAAATAACGTGTACGAATTTGTTTAACGCATTTGTTTTGGTTACTCGACGTCTCCGTTCTCTTGTAGCCTACATATTGCGTTTTTTTTTTTAATTTGCTTACCGGGCTAAAGGTTAGCATGCTTAAAATACGTAAGTCGTTTTGTTCAACAAATTTAAGTAGATAACTCATCAGTTGTTTGCATCAGAGCGACAATTTTTGAGATAGTTATTAAAACTGTTTAAAGGTTGTCAAACGATGTTTCTCGTTGTATATCCTTTAATTCTAGAGTTAAATTGATAAATAACGTGTACGAATTTGTTTAACGCATTTGTTTTGGTTACTCGACGTCTCCGCTCTCGTGTAGCCTACATATTGCGTTTTTTTTTTAATTTGCTTACCGGGCTAAAGGTTAGCATGCTTAAAATACGTAAGTCGTTTTGTTCAACAAATTTAAGTAGATAACTCATCAGTTGTTTGCATCAGAGCGACAATTTTTGAGATAGTTATTAAAACTGTTTAATGGTTGTCAAACGTTGTTTCTCGTTGTATATCCTTTAATTCTAGAGTTAAATTGATAAATAACGTGTAGGAATTTGTTTAACGCATTTGTTTTGGTTACTCGACGTCTCCGTTCTCGTGTAGCCTACATATTGCGTTTTTTTTTAATTTGCTTACCGGGCTAAAGGTTAGCATGTTTAAAATACGTAAGTCGTTTTGTTCAACAAATTTGAGTAGATAACTCATCAGTTGTTTGCATCAGAGCGACAATTTTTGAGATAGTTATTAAAACTGTTTAAAGGTTGTCAAACGTTGTTTCTCGTTGTATATCCTTTAATTCTAGAGTTAAATTGATAAATAACGTGTACGAATTTGTTTAACGCATTTGTTTTGGTTACTCGACGTCTCCGTTCTCGTGTAGCCTACATATTGCGTTTTTTTTAATTTGCTTACCGGGCTAAAGGTTAGCATGCTTAAAATACGTAAGTCGTTTTGTTCAACAAATTTAAGTAGATAACTCATCAGTTGTTTGCATCAGAGCGACAATTTTTGAGATAGTTATTAAAACTGTTTAAAGGTTGTCAAACGTTGTTTCTCGTTGTATATCCTTTAATTCTAGAGTTAAATTGATAAATAACGTGTAGGAATTTGTTTAACGCATTTGTTTTGGTTACTCGACGTCTCCGTTCTCGTGTAGCTTACATATTGCGTTTTTTTTTTTATTTGCTTACCGGGCTAAAGGTTAGCATGCTTAAAATACGTAAGTCGTTTTGTTCAACAAATTTAAGTAGATAACTCATCAGTTGTTTGCATCAGAGCGACAATTTTTGAGATAGTTATTAAAACTGTTTAAAGGTTGTCAAACGTTGTTTCTCGTTGTATATCCTTTAATTCTAGAGTTAAATTGATAAATAACGTGTACGAATTTGTTTAACGCATTTGTTTTGGTTACTCGACGTCTCCGTTCTCGTGTAGCCTACATATTGCGTTTTTTTTTAAATTTGCTTACCGGGCTAAAGGTTAGCATGCTTAAAATATGTAAGTCGTTTTGTTCAACAAATTTAAGTAGATAACTCATCAGTTGTTTGCATCAGAGCGACAATTTTTGAGATAGTTATTAAAACTGTTTAAAGGTTGTCAAACTTTGTTTCTCGTTGTATATCCTTTAATTCTAGAGTTAAATTGATAAATAACGTGGAGGAATTTGTTTTACGCATTTGTTTTGGTTACTCGACGTCTCCGTTCTCGTTTAGCCTACATATTGCGTTTTTTTTTTTTAATTTGCTTACCGGGCTAAAGGTTAGCATGCTTAAAATACGAAAATCGTTTTGTTCAACAAATTTAAGTAGATAACTCATCAGTTGTTTGCATCAGAGCGACAATTTTTGAGATAGTTATTAAAACTGTTTAAAGGTTGTCAAACGTTGTTTCTCGTTTAATATCCTTTAATTCTAGAGTTAAATTGATAAATAACGTGGAGGAATTTGTTTTACGCATTTGTTTTGGTTACTCGACGTCTCCGTTCTCGTTTAGCCTACATATTGCGTTTTTTTTTTAATTTGCTTACCGGACTAAAGGTTAGCATGCTTAAAATACGTAAGTCGTTTTGTTCAACAAATTTAAGTAGATAACTCATCAGTTGTTTGCATCAGAGCGACAATTTTTGAGATAGTTATTAAAACTGTTTAAAGGTTGTCAAACGTTGTTTCTCGTTGTATATCCTTTAATTCTAGAGTTAAATTGATAAATAACGTGGAGGAATTTGTTTTGGTTACTCGACGTCTCCGTTCTCGTTTAGCCTACATATTGCGTTTTTTTTTTTTAATTTGCTTACCGGACTAAAGGTTAGCATGCTTAAAATACGTAAGTCGTTTTGTTCAACAAATTTAAGTAGATAACTCATCAGTTGTTTGCATCAGAGCGACAATTTTTGAGATAGTTATTAAAACTGTTTAAAGGTTGTCAAACGTTGTTTCTCGTTGTATATCCTTTAATTCTAGAGTTAAATTGATAAATAACGTGGAGGAATTTGTTTTGGTTACTCGACGTCTCCGTTCTCGTGTAGCCTACATATTGCGTTTTTTTTTTTAACTTGCTTACCGGGCTAAAGGTTAGCATGCTTAAAATACGTAAGTCGTTTTGTTCAATAAATTTAAGTAGATAACTCATCAGTTGTTTGCATCAGAGCGACAATTTTTGAGATAGTTATTAAAACTGTTTAAAGGTTGTCAAACGTTGTTTCTCGTTGTATATCCTTTAATTCTAGAGTTAAATTGATAAATAACGTGTATGAATTTGTTTAACGCATTTGTTTTGGTTACTCGACGTCTCCGTTCTCGTGTAGCTTACATATTGCGTTTTTTTTTTAATTTGCTTACCGGGCTAAAGGTTAGCATGCTTAAAATACGTAAGTCGTTTTGTTCAACAAATTTGAGTAGATAGCTCATCAGTTGTTTGCATCAGAGCGACAATTTTTGAGATAGTTATTAAAACTGTTTAAAGGTTGTCAAACGTTGTTTCTCGTTGTATATCCTTTAATTCTAGAGTTAAATTGATAAATAACGTGTACGAATTTGTTTAACGCATTTGTTTTGGTTACTCGACGTCTCCGTTCTCGTGTAGCCTACATATTGCGTTTTTTTTTAATTTGCTTACCGGGCTAAAGGTTAGCATGCTTAAAATACGTAAGTCGTTTTGTTCAACAAATTTAAGTAGATAACTCATCAGTTGTTTGCATCAGAGCGAAAATTTTTGAGATAGTTATTAAAACTGTTTAAAGGTTGTCAAACGTTGTTTCTCGTTGTATATCCTTTAATTCTAGAGTTAAATTGATAAATAACGTGTAGGAATTTGTTTAACGCATTTGTTTTAGTTACTCGACGTCTCCGTTCTCGTGTAGCCTACATATTGCGTTTTTTTTTTAATTTGCTTACCGGGCTAAAGGTTAGCATGCTTAAAATACGTAAGTCGTTTTGTTCAAAAAATTTAAGTAGATAACTCATCAGTTGTTTGCATCAGAGCGACAATTTTTGAGATAGTTATTAAAACTGTTTAAAGGTTGTCAAACGTTTTTTCTCGTTGTATATCCTTTAATTCTAGAGTTAAATTGATAAATAACGTGTACGAATTTGTTTAACGCATTTGTTTTGGTTACTCGACGTCTCCGTTCTCTTGTAGCCTACATATTGCGTTTTTTTTTTTAATTTGCTTACCGGGCTAAAGGTTAGCATGCTTAAAATACGTAAGTCGTTTTGTTCAACAAATTTAAGTAGATAACTCATCAGTTGTTTGCATCAGAGCGACAATTTTTGAGATAGTTATTAAAACTGTTTAAAGGTTGTCAAACGATGTTTCTCGTTGTATATCCTTTAATTCTAGAGTTAAATTGATAAATAACGTGTACGAATTTGTTTAACGCATTTGTTTTGGTTACTCGACGTCTCCGCTCTCGTGTAGCCTACATATTGCGTTTTTTTTTTAATTTGCTTACCGGGCTAAAGGTTAGCATGCTTAAAATACGTAAGTCGTTTTGTTCAACAAATTTAAGTAGATAACTCATCAGTTGTTTGCATCAGAGCGACAATTTTTGAGATAGTTATTAAAACTGTTTAATGGTTGTCAAACGTTGTTTCTCGTTGTATATCCTTTAATTCTAGAGTTAAATTGATAAATAACGTGTAGGAATTTGTTTAACGCATTTGTTTTGGTTACTCGACGTCTCCGTTCTCGTGTAGCCTACATATTGCGTTTTTTTTTAATTTGCTTACCGGGCTAAAGGTTAGCATGTTTAAAATACGTAAGTCGTTTTGTTCAACAAATTTGAGTAGATAACTCATCAGCTGTTTGCATCAGAGCGACAATTTTTGAGATAGTTATTAAAACTGTTTAAAGGTTGTCAAACGTTGTTTCTCGTTGTATATCCTTTAATTCTAGAGTTAAATTGATAAATAACGTGTACGAATTTGTTTAACGCATTTGTTTTGGTTACTCGACGTCTCCGTTCTCGTGTAGCCTACATATTGCGTTTTTTTTAATTTGCTTACCGGGCTAAAGGTTAGCATGCTTAAAATACGTAAGTCGTTTTGTTCAACAAATTTAAGTAGATAACTCATCAGTTGTTTGCATCAGAGCGACAATTTTTGAGATAGTTATTAAAACTGTTTAAAGGTTGTCAAACGTTGTTTCTCGTTGTATATCCTTTAATTCTAGAGTTAAATTGATAAATAACGTGTAGGAATTTGTTTAACGCATTTGTTTTGGTTACTCGACGTCTCCGTTCTCGTGTAGCTTACATATTGCGTTTTTTTTTTTTATTTGCTTACCGGGCTAAAGGTTAGCATGCTTAAAATACGTAAGTCGTTTTGTTCAACAAATTTAAGTAGATAACTCATCAGTTGTTTGCATCAGAGCGACAATTTTTGAGATAGTTATTAAAACTGTTTAAAGGTTGTCAAACGTTGTTTCTCGTTGTATATCCTTTAATTCTAGAGTTAAATTGATAAATAACGTGTACGAATTTGTTTAACGCATTTGTTTTGGTTACTCGACGTCTCCGTTCTCGTGTAGCCTACATATTGCGTTTTTTTTTAAATTTGCTTACCGGGCTAAAGGTTAGCATGCTTAAAATATGTAAGTCGTTTTGTTCAACAAATTTAAGTAGATAACTCATCAGTTGTTTGCATCAGAGCGACAATTTTTGAGATAGTTATTAAAACTGTTTAAAGGTTGTCAAACTTTGTTTCTCGTTGTATATCCTTTAATTCTAGAGTTAAATTGATAAATAACGTGGAGGAATTTGTTTTACGCATTTGTTTTGGTTACTCGACGTCTCCGTTCTCGTTTAGCCTACATATTGCGTTTTTTTTTTTTAATTTGCTTACCGGGCTAAAGGTTAGCATGCTTAAAATACGAAAATCGTTTTGTTCAACAAATTTAAGTAGATAACTCATCAGTTGTTTGCATCAGAGCGACAATTTTTGAGATAGTTATTAAAACTGTTTAAAGGTTGTCAAACGTTGTTTCTCGTTTAATATCCTTTAATTCTAGAGTTAAATTGATAAATAACGTGGAGGAATTTGTTTTACGCATTTGTTTTGGTTACTCGACGTCTCCGTTCTCGTTTAGCCTACATATTGCGTTTTTTTTTTAATTTGCTTACCGGACTAAAGGTTAGCATGCTTAAAATACGTAAGTCGTTTTGTTCAACAAATTTAAGTAGATAACTCATCAGTTGTTTGCATCAGAGCGACAATTTTTGAGATAGTTATTAAAACTGTTTAAAGGTTGTCAAACGTTGTTTCTCGTTGTATATCCTTTAATTCTAGAGTTAAATTGATAAATAACGTGGAGGAATTTGTTTTGGTTACTCGACGTCTCCGTTCTCGTTTAGCCTACATATTGCGTTTTTTTTTTTTAATTTGCTTACCGGACTAAAGGTTAGCATGCTTAAAATACGTAAGTCGTTTTGTTCAACAAATTTAAGTAGATAACTCATCAGTTGTTTGCATCAGAGCGACAATTTTTGAGATAGTTATTAAAACTGTTTAAAGGTTGTCAAACGTTGTTTCTCGTTGTATATCCTTTAATTCTAGAGTTAAATTGATAAATAACGTGGAGGAATTTGTTTTACGCATTTGTTTTGGTTACTCGACGTCTCCGTTCTCGTTTAGCCTACATATTGCGTTTTTTTTTTTTAATTTGCTTACCGGACTAAAGGTTAGCATGCTTAAAATACGTAAGTCGTTTTGTTCAACAAATTTAAATAGATAACTCATCAGTTGTTTGCATCAGAGCGACAATTTTTGAGATAGTTATTAAAACTGTTTAAAGGTTGTCAAACGTTGTTTCTCGTTGTATATCCTTTAATTCTAGAGTTAAATTGATAAATAACGTGGAGGAATTTGTTTTACGCATTTGTTTTGGTTACTCGACGTCTCCGTTCTCGTTTAGCCTACATATTGCGTTTTTTTTTTTTAATTTGCTTACCGGACTAAAGGTTAGCATGCTTAAAATACGTAAGTCGTTTTGTTCAACAAATTTAAGTAGATAACTCATCAGTTGTTTGTATCAGAGCGACAATTTTTGAGATAGTTATTAAAACTGTTTAAAGGTTGTCAAACGTTGTTTCTCGTTGTATATCCTTTAATTCTAGAGTTAAATTGATAAATAACGTGGAGGAATTTGTTTTACGCATTTGTTTTGGTTACTCGACGTCTCCGTTCTCGTTTAGCCTACATATTGCGTTTTTTTTTTTTAATTTGCTTACCGGGCTAAAGGTTAGCATGCTTAAAATACGTAAATCGTTTTGTTCAACAAATTTAAGTAGATAACTCATCAGTTGTTTGCATCAGAGCGACAATTTTTGAGATAGTTATTAAAACTGTTTAAAGGTTGTCAAACTTTGTTTCTCGTTGTATATCCTTTAGTTCTAGAGTTAAATTGATAAATAACGTGTACGAATTTGTTTAACGCATTTGTTTTGGTTACTCGACGTCTCCGTTCTCGTGTAGCCTACATATTGCGTTTTTTTTTTTAATTTGCTTACCGGGCTAAAGGTTAGCATGCTTAAAATACGTAAGTCATTTTGTTCAACAAATTTAAGTAGATAACTCATCAGTTGTTTGCATCAGAGCGACAATTTTTGAGATAGTTATTAAAACTGTTTAAAGGTTGTCAAACGTTGTTTCTCGTTGTATATCCTTTAATTCTAGAGTTAAATTGATAAATAACGTGTAGGAATTAATTTAACGCATTTGTTTTGGTTACTCGACGTCTCCGTTCTCGTGTAGCCTACATATTGCGTTTTTTTTTAACTTGCTTACCGGGCTAAAGGTTAGCATGCTTAAAATACGTAAGTCGTTTTGTTCAACAAATTTAAGTAGATAACTCATCAGTTGTTTGCATCAGAGCGACAATTTTTGAGATAGTTATTAAAACTGTTTAAAGGTTGTCAAACGTTGTTTCTCGTTGTATATCCTTTAATTCTAGAGTTAAATTGATAAATAACGTGTACGAATTTGTTTAACGCATTTGTTTTGGTTACTCGACGTCTCCGTTCTCGTGTAGCTTACATATTGCGTTTTTTTTTTTAATTTGCTTACCGGGCTAAAGGTTAGCATGCTTAAAATACGTAAGTCGTTTTGTTCAACAAATTTGAGTAGATAGCTCATCAGTTGTTTGCATCAGAGCGACAATTTTTGAGATAGTTATTAAAACTGTTTAAAGGTTGTCAAACGTTGTTTCTCGTTGTATATCCTTTAATTCTAGAGTTAAATTGATAAATAACGTGCACGAATTTGTTTAACGCATTTGTTTTGGTTACTCGACGTCTCCGCTCTCGTGTAGCCTACATATTGCGTTTTTTTTTTAATTTGCTTACCGGGCTAAAGGTTAGCATGCTTAAAATACGTAAGTCGTTTTGTTCAACAAATTTAAGTAGATAACTCATCAGTTGTTTGCATCAGAGCGACAATTTTTGAGATAGTTATTAAAACTGTTTAATGGTTGTCAAACGTTGTTTCTCGTTGTATATCCTTTAATTCTAGAGTTAAATTGATAAATAACGTGTAGAAATTTGTTTAACGCATTTGTTTTGGTTACTCGACGTCTCCGTTCTCGTGTAGCCTACATATTGCGTTTTTTTTTTAATTTGCTTACCGGGCTAAAGGTTAGCATGTTTAAAATACGTAAGTCGTTTTGTTCAACAAATTTGAGTAGATAACTCATCAGTTGTTTGCATCAGAGCGACAATTTTTGAGATAGTTATTAAAACTGTTTAAAGGTTGTCAAACGTTGTTTCTCGTTGTATATCCTTTAATTCTAGAGTTAAATTGATAAATAACGTGTACGAATTTGTTTAACGCATTTGTTTTGGTTACTCGACGTCTCCGTTCTCGTGTAGCCTACATATTGCGTTTTTTTTTTAATTTGCTTACCGGGCTAAAGGTTAGCATGCTAAAAATACGTAAGTCGTTTTGTTCAACAAATTTAAGTAGATAACTCATCAGTTGTTTGCGTCAGAGCGACAATTTTTGAGATAGTTATTAAAACTGTTTAAAGGTTGTCAAACGTTGTTTCTCGTTGTATATCCTTTAATTCTAGAGTTAAATTGATAAATAACGTGTATTAATTTGTTTAACGCATTTGTTTTGGTTACTCGACGTCTCCGTTCTCGTGTAGCCTACATATTGCGTTTTTTTTTTAATTTGCTTACCGGACTAAAGGTTAGCATGCTTAAAATACGTAAGTCGTTTTGTTCAACAAATTTAAGTAGATAACTCATCAGTTGTTTGCATCAGAGCGACAATTTTTGAGATAGTTATTAAAACTGTTTAAAGGTTGTCAAACGTTGTTTCTCGTTGTATATCCTTTAATTCTAGAGTTAAATTGATAAATAACGTGTAGGAATTTGTTTTACGCATTTGTTTTGTTTACTCGACGTCTCCGTTCTCGTTTAGCCTACATATTGCGTTTTTTTTTTTAATTTGCTTACCGGGCTAAAGGTTAGCATGCTTAAAATACGTAAATCGTTTTGTTCAACAAATTTAAGTAGATAACTCATCAGTTGTTTGCATCAGAGCGACAATTTTTGAGATAGTTATTAAAACTGTTTAAAGGTTGTCAAACTTTGTTTCTCGTTGTATATCCTTTAATTCTAGAGTTAAATTGATAAATAACGTGTACGAATTTGTTTAACGCATTTGTTTTGGTTACTCGACGTCTCCGTTCTCGTGTAGCCTACATATTGCGTTTTTTTTTTTAATTTGCTTACCGGGCTAAAGGTTAGCATGCTTAAAATAAATTTAAGTAGATAACTCATCAGTTGTTTGCATCAGAGCGACAATTTTTGAGATAGTTATTAAAACTGTTTAAAGGTTGTCAAACGTTGTTTCTCGTTGTGTATCCTTTAATTCTAAAGTTAAATTGATAAATAACGTGTAGGAATTTGTTTAACGCATTTGTTTTGGTTACTCGACGTCTCCGTTCTCGTGTAGCCTACATATTGCGTTTTTTTTTTTAATTTGCTTACCGGGCTAAAGGTTAGCATGCTTAAAATACGTAAGTCGTTTTGTTCAACAAATTTAAGTAGATAACTCATCAGTTGTTTGCATCAGAGCGACAATTTTTGAGATAGTTATTAAAACTGTTTAAAGGTTGTCAAACGTTTGTTTCTCGTTGTATATCCTTTAATTTTAGAGTTAAATTGATAAATAACGTGTAGGAATTTGTTTAACGCATTTGTTTTGGTTACTCGACGTCTCCGTTCTCGTGTAGCCTACATATTGCGTTTTTTTTTTAATTTGCTTACCGGGCTAAAGGTTAGCATGCTTAAAATACGTAAGTCGTTTTGTTCAACAAATTTAAGTAGATAACTCATCAGTTGTTTGCATCAGAGCGACAATTTTTGAGATAGTTATTAAAACTGTTTAAAGGTTGTCAAACTTTGTTTCTCGTTGTATATCCTTTAATTCTAGAGTTAAATTGATAAAAACGTGTACGAATTTGTTTAACGCATTTGTTTTGGTTACTCGACGTCTCCGTTCTCGTGTAGCCTACATATTGCGTTTTTTTTTTAATTTGCTTACCGGGCTAAAGGTTAGCATGCTTAAAATACGTAAGTCGTTTTGTTCAACAAATTTAAGTAGATAACTCATCAGTTGTTTGCATCAGAGCGGCAATTTTTGAGATAGTTTTTAAAACTGTTTAAAGGTTGTCAAACGTTGTTTCTCGTTGTATATCCTTTAATTCTAGAGTTAAATTGATAAATAACGTGTAGGAATTTGTTTAACGCATTTGTTTTGGTTACTCGACGTCTCCGTTCTCGTGTAGCCTACATATTGCGTTTTTTTCTTAATTTTCTTATCGGGCTAAAGGTTAGCATGCTTAAAATACGTAAGTCGTTTTGTTCAACAAATTTAAGTAGATAACTCATCAGTTGTTTGCATCAGAGCGACAATTTTTGAGATAGTTATTAAAACTGTTTAAAGGTTGTCAAACGTTGTTTCTCGTTGTATATCCTTTAATTCTAGAGTTAAATTGATAAATAACGTGTACGAATTTGTTTGACGCATTTGTTTTGGTTACTCGACGTCTCCGTTCTCGTGTAGCCTACATATTGCGTTTTTTTTTTAATTTGCTTACCGGGCTAAAGGTTAGCATGCTTAAAATACGTAAGTCGTTTTTGTTCAACAAATTTAAGTAGATAACTCATCAGTTGTTTGCATCAGAGCGACAATTTTTGAGATAGTTATTAAAACTGTTTAAAGGTTGTCAAACGTTGTTTCTCGTTGTATATCCTTTAATTCTAGAGTTAAATTGATAAATAACGTGTACGAATTTGTTTAACGCATTTGTTTTGGTTACTCGACGTCTCCGTTCTCGTGTAGCCTACATATTGCGTTTTTTTTTTAATTTGCTTACCGGGCTAAAGGTTAGCATGCTTAAAATACGTAAGTCGTTTTGTTCAACAAATTTAAGTAGATAACTCATCAGTTGTTTGCATCAGAGCGACAATTTTTGAGATAGTTTTTAAAACTGTTTTAAAGGTTGTCAAACGTTGTTTCTCGTTGTATATCCTTTAATTCTAGAGTTAAATTGATAAATAACGTGTAGGAATTTGTTTAACGCATTTGTTTTGGTTACTCGACGTCTCCGTTCTCGTGTAGCCTACATATTGCGTTTTTTTTTTAAATTTGCTTACCGGGCTAAAGGTTAGCATGCTTAAAATACGTAAGTCGTTTTGTTCAACAAATTTAAGTAGATAACTCATCAGTTGTTTGCATCAGAGCGACATTTTTGACGATAGTTATTAAAACTGTTTAAAGGTTGTCAATAGTTGTTTCTCGTTGTATATCCTTTAATTCTAGAGCTTAAATTGATAAATAACGTGTACGAATTTGTTTAACGCTTTTGTTTTGGTTACTCGACGTCTCCGTTCTCGTGTAGCCTACATATTGCGTTTTTTTTTTTTAATTTGCTTACCGGGCTAAAGGTTAGCATGCTTAAAATACGTAAGTCGTTTTGTTCAACAAATTTAAGTAGATAACTCATCATTTTTTTGCATCAGAGCGACAATTTTTGAGATAGTTATTAAAACTGTTTAAAGGTTGTCAATAGTTGTTTCTCGTTGTATATCCTTTAATTCTAGAGCTAAATTGATAAATAACGTGTACGAATTTGCTTAACGCATTTGTTTTGGTTACTCGACGTCTCCGTTCTCGTGTAGCCTACATATTGCGTTTTTTTTTTTAATTTGCTTACCGGGCTAAAGGTTAGCATGCTTAAAATACGTAAGTCGTTTTGTTCAACAAATTTAAGTAGATAACTCATCAGTTGTTTGCATCAGAGCGACAATTTTTGAGATAGTTATTAAAACTGTTTAAAGGTTGTCAAACGTTGTTTCTCGTTGTATATCCTTTAATTCTAGAGTTAAATTGATAAATAACGTGTGCGAATTTGTTTAACGCATTTGTTTTAGTTACTCGACGTCTCCGTTCTCGTGTAGCCTACATATTGCGTTTTTTTTTTAAATTTGCTTACCGGGCTAAAGGTTAGCATGCTTAAAATACGTAGGTCGTTTTGTTCAACAAATTTAAGTAGATAACTCATCAGTTGTTTGCATCAGAGCGACAATTTTTGAGATAGTTATTAAAACTGTTTAAAAGTTGTCAAACGTTGTTTCTCGTTGTATAACCTTTAATTATAGAGTTAAATTGATAAATAACGTGTAGGAATTTGTTTAACGCATTTGTTTTGGTTACTCGACGTCTCCGTTCTCGTGTAGCCTACATATTGCGTTTTTTTTTTAATTTGCTTACCGGGCTAAAGGTTAGCATGCTTAAAATACGTAAGTCGTTTTGTTCAACAAATTTAAGTAGATAACTCATCAGTTGTTTGCATCAGAGCGAAAATTTTTGAGATAGTTATTAAAACTGTTTAAAGGTTGTCAAACGTTGTTTCTCGTTGTATATCCTTTAATTCTAGAGTTAAATTGATAAATAACGTGTAGGAATTTGTTTAACGCATTTGTTTTGGTTACTCGACGTCTCCGTTCTCGTGTAGCCTACATATTGCGTTTTTTTTTTTAATTTGCTTACCGGGATAAATGTTAGCATGCTTAAAATACGTAAGTCGTTTTGTTCAACAAATTTAAGTAGATAACTCATCAGTTGTTTGCATCAGAGCGACAATTTTTGAGATAGTTATTAAAACTGTTTAAAGGTTGTCAAACGTTGTTTCTCGTTGTATATCCTTTAATTCTAGAGTTAAATTGATAAATAACGTGTAGGAATTTGTTTAACGCATTTGTTTTGGTTACTCGACGTCTCCGTTCTCGTGTAGCCTACATATTGCGGTTTTTTTTTTAATTTGCTTACCGGGCTAAAGGTTAGCATGCTTAAAATACGTAAGTCGTTTTGTTCAACAAATTTAATTAGATAACTCATCAGTTGTTTGCATCAGAGCGACAATTTTTAGATAGTTATTAAAACTGTTTAAAGGTTGTCAATAGTTGTTTCTCGTTGTATATCCTTTAATTCTAGAGTTAAATTGATAAATAACGTGTAGGAATTTGTTTAACGCATTTGTTTTGGTTACTCGACGTCTCCGTTCTCGTGTAGCCTACATATTGCGTTTTTTTTTTTTAATTTGCTTACCGGGCTAAAGGTTAGCATGCTTAAAATACGTAACTCGTTTTGTTCAACAAATTTAAGTAGATAACTCATCAGTTGTTTGCATCAGAGCGACAATTTTTGAGATAGTTATTAAAACTGTTTAAAGGTTGTCAAACGTTGTTTCTCGTTGTGTATCCTTTAATTCTAAAGTTAAATTGATAAATAACGTGTAGGAATTTGTTTAACGCATTTAATTTGGTTACTCGACGTCTCCGTTCTCGTGTAGCCTACATATTGCGTTTTTTTTTTAATTTGCTTACCGGGCTAAAGGTTAGCATGCTTAAAATACGTAAGTCGTTTTGTTCAACAAATTTAAGTAGATAACTCATCAGTTGTTTGCATCAGAGCGACAATTTTTGAGATAGTTATTAAAACTGTTTAAAGGTTGTCAAACGTTGTTTCTCGTTGTATATCCTTTAATTCTAGAGTTAAATTGATAAATAACGTGTACGAATTTGTTTAACGCATTTGTTTTGGTTACTCGACGTCTCCGTTCTCGTGTAGCCTACATATTGCGTTTTTTTTTTAATTTGCTTACCGGGCTAAAGATTAGCATGCTTAAAATACGTAAGTCGTTTTGTTCAACAAATTTAAGTAGATAACTCATCAGTTGTTTGCATCAGAGCGACAATTTTTGAGATAGTTATTAAAACTGTTTAAAGGTTGTCAAACGTTGTTTCTCGTTGTATATCCTTTAATTCTAGAGTTAAATTGATAAATAACGTGTACGAATTTGTTTGACGCATTTGTTTTGGTTACTCGACGTCTCCGTTCTCGTGTAGCCTACATATTGCGTTTTTTTTTTAATTTGCTTACCGGGCTAAAGGTTAGCATGCTTAAAATACGTAAGTCGTTTTGTTCAACAAATTTAAGTAGATAACTCATCAGTTGTTTGCATCAGAGCGACAATTTTTGAGATAGTTATTAAAACTGTTTAAAGGTTGTCAAACGTTGTTTCTCGTTGTATATCCTTTAATTTTAGAGTTAAATTGATAAATAACGTGTAGGAATTTGTTTAACGCATTTGTTTTGGTTACTCGACGTCTCCGTTCTCGTGTAGCCTACATATTGCGTTTTTTTTTTTAATTTGCTTACCGGGCTAAAGATTAGCATGCTTGAAATACGTAAGTCGTTTTGTTCAACAAATTTAAGTAGATAACTCATCAGTTGTTTGCATCAGAGCGACAATTTTTGAGATAGTTATTAAAACTGTTTAAAGGTTGTCAAACGTTGTTTCTCGTTGTATATCCTTTAATTCTAGAGTTAAATTGATAAATAACGTGTGCGAATTTGTTTAACGCATTTGTTTTAGTTACTCGACGTCTCCGTTCTCGTGTAGCCTACATATTGCGTTTTTTTTTTAAATTTGCTTACCGGGCTAAAGGTTAGCATGCTTAAAATACGTAGGTCGTTTTGTTCAACAAATTTAAGTAGATAACTCATCAGTTGTTTGCATCAGAGCGACAATTTTTGAGATAGTTATTAAAACTGTTTAAAAGTTGTCAAACGTTGTTTCTCGTTGTATAACCTTTAATTATAGAGTTAAATTGATAAATAACGTGTAGGAATTTGTTTAACGCATTTGTTTTGGTTACTCGACGTCTCCGTTCTCGTGTAGCCTACATATTGCGTTTTTTTTTTAATTTGCTTACCGGGATAAATGTTAGCATGCTTAAAATACGTAAGTCGTTTTGTTCAACAAATTTAAGTAGATAACTCATCAGTTGTTTGCATCAGAGCGACAATTTTTGAGATAGTTATTAAAACTGTTTAAAGGTTGTCAAACGTTGTTTCTCGTTGTATATCCTTTAATTCTAGAGTTAAATTGATAAATAACGTGTAGGAATTTGTTTAACGCATTTGTTTTGGTTACTCGACGTCTCCGTTCTCGTGTAGCCTACATATTGCGGTTTTTTTTTAATTTGCTTACCGGGCTAAAGGTTAGCATGCTTAAAATACGTAAGTCGTTTTGTTCAACAAATTTAATTAGATAACTCATCAGTTGTTTGCATCAGAGCGACAATTTTTGAGATAGTTATTAAAACTGTTTAAAGGTTGTCAATAGTTGTTTCTCGTTGTATATCCTTTAATTCTAGAGTTAAATTGATAAATAACGTGTAGGAATTTGTTTAACGCATTTGTTTTGGTTACTCGACGTCTCCGTTCTCGTGTAGCCTACATATTGCGTTTTTTTTTTTAATTTGCTTACCGGGCTAAAGGTTAGCATGCTTAAAATACGTAACTCGTTTTGTTCAACAAATTTAAGTAGATTACTCATCAGTTGTTTGCATCAGAGCGACAATTTTTGAGATAGTTATTAAAACTGTTTAAAGGTTGTCAAACGTTGTTTCTCGTTGTGTATCCTTTAATTCTAAAGTTAAATTGATAAATAACGTGTAGGAATTTGTTTAACGCATTTGTTTTGGTTACTCGACGTCTCCGTTCTCGTGTAGCCTACATATTGCGTTTTTTTTTTAATTTGCTTACCGGGCTAAAGGTTAGCATGCTTAAAATACGTAAGTCGTTTTGTTCAACAAATTTAAGTAGATAACTCATCAGTTGTTTGCATCAGAGCGACAATTTTTGAGATAGTTATTAAAACTGTTTAAAGGTTGTCAAACGTTGTTTCTCGTTGTATATCCTTTAATTCTAGAGTTAAATTGATAAATAACGTGTACGAATTTGTTTAACGCATTTGTTTTGGTTACTCGACGTCTCCGTTCTCGTGTAGCCTACATATTGCGTTTTTTTTTTAATTTGCTTACCGGGCTAAAGATTAGCATGCTTAAAATACGTAAGTCGTTTTGTTCAACAAATTTAAGTAGATAACTCATCAGTTGTTTGCATCAGAGCGACAATTTTTGAGATAGTTATTAAAACTGTTTAAAGGTTGTCAAACGTTGTTTCTCGTTGTATATCCTTTAATTCTAGAGTTAAATTGATAAATAACGTGTACGAATTTGTTTGACGCATTTGTTTTGGTTACTCGACGTCTCCGTTCTCGTTTAGCCTACATATTGCGTTTTTTTTTTTAATTTGCTTACCGGGCTAAAGGTTAGCATGCTTAAAATACGTAAGTCGTTTTGTTCAACAAATTTAAGTAGATAACTCATCAGTTGTTTGCATCAGAGCGACAATTTTTGAGATAGTTATTAAAACTGTTTAAAGGTTGTCAAACGTTGTTTCTCGTTGTATATCCTTTAATTTTAGAGTTAAATTGATAAATAACGTGTAGGAATTTGTTTAACGCATTTGTTTTGGTTACTCGACGTCTCCGTTCTCGTGTAGCCTACATATTGCGTTTTTTTTTTAATTTGCTTACCGGGCTAAAGGTTAGCATGCTTAAAATACGTAAGTCGTTTTGTTCAACAAATTTAAGTAGATAACTCATCAGTTGTTTGCATCAGAGCGAAAATTTTTGAGATAGTTATTAAAACTGTTTAAAGGTTGTCAAACTTTGTTTCTCGTTGTATATCCTTTAATTCTAGAGTTAAATTGATAAATAACGTGTACGAATTTGTTTAACGCATTTGTTTTGGTTACTCGACGTCTCCGTTCTCGTGTAGCCTACATATTGCGTTTTTTTTTTAATTTGCTTACCGGGCTAAAGGTTAGCATGCTTAAAATACGTAAGTCGTTTTGTTCAACAAATTTAAGTAGATAACTCATCAGTTGTTTGCATCAGAGCGGCAATTTTTGAGATAGTTTTTAAAACTGTTTAAAGGTTGTCAAACGTTGTTTCTCGTTGTATATCCTTTAATTCTAGAGTTAAATTGATAAATAACGTGTAGGAATTTGTTTAACGCATTTGTTTTGGTTACTCGACGTCTCCGTTCTCGTGTAGCCTACATATTGCGTTTTTTTCTTAATTTTCTTACCGGGCTAAAGGTTAGCATGCTTAAAATACGTAAGTCGTTTTGTTCAACAAATTTAAGTAGATAACTCATCAGTTGTTTGCATCAGAGCGACAATTTTTGAGATAGTTATTAAAACTGTTTAAAGGTTGTCAAACGTTGTTTCTCGTTGTATATCCTTTAATTCTAGAGTTAAATTGATAAATAACGTGTACGAATTTGTTTGACGCATTTGTTTTGGTTACTCGACGTCTCCGTTCTCGTGTAGCCTACATATTGCGTTTTTTTTTTAATTTGCTTACCGGGCTAAAGGTTAGCATGCTTAAAATACGTAAGTCGTTTTGTTCAACAAATTTAAGTAGATAACTCATCAGTTGTTTGCATCAGAGCGACAATTTTTGAGATAGTTATTAAAACTGTTTAAAGGTTGTCAAACGTTGTTTCTCGTTGTATATCCTTTAATTCTAGAGTTAAATTGATAAATAACGTGTAGGAATTTGTTTAACGCATTTGTTTTGGTTACTCGACGTCTCCGTTCTCGTGTAGCCTACATATTGCGTTTTTTTTTTAATTTGCTTACCGGGCTAAAGGTTAGCATGCTTAAAATACGTAAGTCGTTTTGTTCAACAAATTTGAGTAGATAACTCATCAGTTGTTTGCATCAGAGCGACAATTTTTGAGATAGTTATTAAAACTGTTTAAAGGTTGTCAAACGTTGTTTCTCGTTGTCTATCCTTTAATTCTAGAGTTAAATTGATAAATAACGTGTACGAATTTGTTTAACGCATTTGTTTTGGTTACTCGACGTCTCCGTTCTCGTGTAGCCTACATATTGCGTTTTTTTTTTAATTTGCTTACCGGGCTAAAGGTTAGCATGCTTAAAATACGTAAGTCGTTTTGTTCAACAAATTTAAGTAGATAACTCATCAGTTGTTTCCATCAGAGCGACAATTTTTGAGATAGTTTTTAAAACTGTTTAAAGGTTGTCAAACGTTGTTTCTCGTTGTATATCCTTTAATTCTAGAGTTAAATTGATAAATAACGTGTAGGAATTTGTTTAACGCATTTGTTTTGGTTACTCGACGTCTCCGTTCTCGTGTAGCCTACATATTGCGTTTTTTTTTTTAATTTGCTTACCGGGCTAAAGGTTAGCATGCTTAAAATACGTAAGTCGTTTTGTTCAACAAATTTAAGTAGATAACTCATCAGTTGTTTGCATCAGAGCGACAATTTTTGAGATAGTTATTAAAACTGTTTAAAGGTTGTCAATAGTTGTTTCTCGTTGTATATCCTTTAATTCTAGAGCTAAATTGATAAATAACGTGTACGAATTTGTTTAACGCATTTGTTTTGGTTACTCGACGTCTCCGTTCTCGTGTAGCCTACATATTGCGTTTTTTTTTTTAATTTGCTTACCGGGCTAAATGTTAGCATGCTTAAAATACGTAAGTCGTTTTGTTCAACAAATTTAAGTAGATAACTCATCAGTTGTTTGCATCAGAGCGACAATTTTTGAGATAGTTATTAAAACTGTTTAAAGGTTGTCAATAGTTGTTTCTCGTTGTATATCCTTTAATTCTAGAGCTAAATTGATAAATAACGTGTACGAATTTGTTTAACGCATTTGTTTTGGTTACTCGACGTCTCCGTTCTCGTGTAGCCTACATATTGCGTTTTTTTTTTTAATTTGCTTACCGGGCTAAAGGTTAGCATGCTTAAAATACGTAAGTCGTTTTGTTCAACAAATTTAAGTAGATAACTCATCAGTTGTTTGCATCAGAGCGACAATTTTTGAGATAGTTATTAAAACTGTTTAAAGGTTGTCAAACGTTGTTTCTCGTTGTATATCCTTTAATTCTAGAGTTAAATTGATAAATAACGTGTGCGAATTTGTTTAACGCATTTGTTTTAGTTACTCGACGTCTCCGTTCTCGTGTAGCCTACATATTGCGTTTTTTTTTTAAATTTGCTTACCGGGCTAAAGGTTAGCATGCTTAAAATACGTAAGTCGTTTTGTTCAACAAATTTAAGTAGATAACTCATCAGTTGTTTGCATCAGAGCGACAATTTTTGAGATAGTTATTAAAACTGTTTAAAAGTTGTCAAACGTTGTTTCTCGTTGTATAACCTTTAATTATAGAGTTAAATTGATAAATAACGTGTAGGAATTTGTTTAACGCATTTGTTTTGGTTACTCGACGTCTCCGTTCTCGTGTAGCCTACATATTGCGTTTTTTTTTTAATTTGCTTACCGGGCTAAAGGTTAGCATGCTTAAAATACGTAAGTCGTTTTGTTCAACAAATTTAAGTAGATAACTCATCAGTTGTTTGCATCAGAGCGAAAATTTTTGAGATAGTTATTAAAACTGTTTAAAGGTTGTCAAACGTTGTTTCTCGTTGTATATCCTTTAATTCTAGAGTTAAATTGATAAATAACGTGTACGAATTTGTTTAACGCATTTGTTTTGGTTACTCGACGTCTCCGTTCTCGTGTAGCCTACATATTGCGTTTTTTTTTTAATTTGCTTACCGGGATAAATGTTAGCATGCTTAAAATACGTAAGTCGTTTTGTTCAACAAATTTAAGTAGATAACTCATCAGTTGTTTGCATCAGAGCGACAATTTTTGAGATAGTTATTAAAACTGTTTAAAGGTTGTCAAACGTTGTTTCTCGTTGTATATCCTTTAATTCTAGAGTTAAATTGATAAATAACGTGTAGGAATTTGTTTAACGCATTTGTTTTGGTTACGCGACGTCTCCGTTCTCGTGTAGCCTACATATTGCGGTTTTTTTTTAATTTGCTTACCGGGCTAAAGGTTAGCATGCTTAAAATACGTAAGTCGTTTTGTTCAACAAATTTAATTAGATAACTCTTCAGTTGTTTGCATCAGAGCGACAATTTTTGAGATAGTTATTAAAACTGTTTAAAGGTTGTCAAACGTTGTTTCTCGTTGTATATCCTTTAATTCTAGAGTTAAATTGATAAATAACGTGTAGGAATTTGTTCAACGCATTTGTTTTGGTTACTCGACGTCTCCGTTCTCGTGTAGCCTACATATTGCGTTTTTTTTTAATTTGCTTACCGGGCTAAAGGTTAGCATGCTTAAAATACGTAAGTCGTTTTGTTCAACAAATTTAAGCAGATAACTCATCAGTTGTTTGCATCAGAGCGACAATTTTTGAGATAGTTATTAAAACTGTTTAAAGGTTGTCAAACGTTGTTTCTCGTTGTATATCCTTTAATTCTAGAGTTAAATTGATAAATAACGTGCACGAATTTGTTTAACGCATTTGTTTTGGTGACTCGACGTCTCCGTTCTCGTGTAGCCTACATATTGCGTTTTTTTTTTTTAGTTTGCTTACCGGGCTAAAGGTTAGCATGCTTAAAATACGTAAGTCGTTTTGCTCAACAAATTTAAGTAGATAACTCATCAGTTGTTTGCATCAGAGCGACAATTTTTGAGATAGTTATTAAAACTGTTTAAAGGTTGTCAAACGTTGTTTCTCGTTGTATATCCTTTAATTCTAGAGTTAAATTGATAAATAACGTGCACGAATTTGTTTAACGCATTTGTTTTGGTTACTCGACGTCTCCGTTCTCGTGTAGCCTACATATTGCGTTTTTTTTTTTAAATTGCTTACCGGGCTAAAGGTTAGCATGCTTAAAATACGTAAGTCGTTTTGTTCAACAAATTTAAGTAGATAACTCATCAGTTGTTTGCATCAGAGCGACAATTTTTGAGATAGTTATTAAAACTGTTTAAAGGTTGTCAAACGTTGTTTCTCGTTGTATATCCTTTAATTCTAGAGTTAAATTGATAAATAACGTGTACGAATTTGTTTAACGCATTTGTTTTGGTAATCGACGTCTCCGTTCTCGTGTAGCCTACATATTGCGTTTTTTTTTTAATTTGCTTGCCGGGCTAAAGGTTAGCATGTTTAAAATACGTAAGTCGTTTTGTTCAACAAATTTGAGTAGATAACTCATCAGTTGTTTGCATCAGAGCGACAATTTTTGAGATAGTTATTAAAACTGTTTAAAGGTTGTCAAACGTTGTTTCTCGTTGTATATCCTTTAATTCTAGAGTTAAATTGATAAATAACGTGTACGAATTTGTTTAACGCATTTGTTTTGGTTACTCGACGTCTCCGTTCTCGTGTAGCCTACATATTGCGTTTTTTTTTTAATTTGCTTACCGGGCTAAAGGTTAGCATGCTTAAAATACGTAAGTCGTTTTGTTCAACAAATTTAAGTAGATAACTCATCAGTTGTTTGCATCAGAGCGACAATTTTTGAGATAGTTATTAAAACTGTTTAAAGGTTGTCAAACGTTGTTTCTCGTTGTATATCCTTTAATTCTAGAGTTAAATTGATAAATAACGTGTAGGAATTTGTCTAACGCATTTGTTTTGGTTACTCGACGTCTCCGTTCTCGTGTAGCCTACATATTGCTTTTTTTTTAATTTGCTTACCGGGCTAAAGGTTAGCATGCTTAAAATACGTAAGTCGTTTTGTTCAACAAATTTAAGTAGATAACTCATCAGTTGTTTGCATCAGAGCGACAATTTTTGAGATAGTTACTAAAACTGTTTAAAGGTTGTCAAACGTTGTTTCTCGTTGTATATCCTTTAATTCTAGAGTTAATATGATAAATAACGTGTGCGAATTTGTTTAACGCATTTGTTTTAGTTACTCGACGTCTCCGTTCTCGTGTAGGTTACATATTGCGTTTTTTTTTTTAAATTTGCTTACCGGGCTAAAGGTTAGCATGCTTAAAATACGTAAGTCGTTTTGTTCAACAAATTTAAGTAGATAACTTATCAGTTGTTTGCATCAGAGCGACAATTTTTGAGATAGTTATTAAAACTGTTTAAAGGTTGTCAAACGTTGTTTCTCGTTGTATAACCTTTAATTCTAGAGTTAAATTGATAAATAACGTGTAGGAATTTGTTTAACGCATTTGTTTTGGTTACTCGACGTCTCCGTTCTCGTGTAGCCTACATATTGCGTTTTTTTTTTTAATTTGCTTACCGGGCTAAATGTTAGCATGCTTAAAATACGTAAGTCGTTTTTTCAACAAATTTAAGTAGATAACTCATCAGTTTTTTGCATCAGAGCGACAATTTTTGAGATAGTTATTAAAACTGTTTAAAGGTTTTTAAACGTTGTTTCTCCTTGTATATCCTTTAATTCTAGAGTTAAATTGATAAATAACGTGTAGGAATTTGTTTAACGCATTTGTTTTGGTTACTCGACGTCTCCGTTCTCGTGTAGCCTACATATTGCGTTTTTTTTTTTAATTTGCTTACCGGGCTAAAGGTTAGCATGCTTAAAATACGTAAGTCGTTTTGTTCAACAAATTTAAGTAGATAACTCATCAGTTGTTTGCATCAGAGCGACAATTTTTGAGATAGTTATTAAAACTGTTTAAAGGTTGTCAAACGTTGTTTCTCGTTGTATATCCTTTAATTCTAGAGTTAAATTGATAAATAACGTGTAGGAATTTGTTTAACGCATTTGTTTTGGTTACTCGACGTCTCCGTTCTCGTGTAGCCTACATATTGCGTTTTTTTTTAATTTGCTTACCGGGCTAAAGGTTAGCATGCTTAAAATACGTAAGTCGTTTTGTTCAACAAATTTAAGTAGATAACTCATCAGTTGTTTGCATCAGAGCGACAATTTTTGAGATAGTTATTAAAACTGTTTAAAGGTTGTCAAACGTTGTTTCTCGTTGTATATCCTTTAATTCTAGAGTTAAATTGATAAATAACGTGTAGGAATTTGTTCAACGCATTTGTTTTGGTTACTCGACGTCTCCGTTCTCGTGTAGCCTACATATTGCGTTTTTTTTTTAATTTGCTTACCGGGCTAAAGGTTAGCATGCTTAAAATACGTAAGTCGTTTTGTTCAACAAATTTAAGCAGATAACTCATCAGTTGTTTGCATCAGAGCGACAATTTTTGAGATAGTTATTAAAACTGTTTAAAGGTTGTCAAACGTTGTTTCTCGTTGTATATCCTTTAATTCTAGAGTTAAATTGATAAATAACGTGCACGAATTTGTTTAACGCATTTGTTTTGGTGACTCGACGTCTCCGTTCTCGTGTAGCCTACATATTGCGTTTTTTTTTTAGTTTGCTTACCGGGCTAAAGGTTAGCATGCTTAAAATACGTAAGTCGTTTTGTTCAACAAATTTAAGTAGATAACTCATCAGTTGTTTGCATCAGAGCGACAATTTTTGAGATAGTTATTAAAACTGTTTAAAGGTTGTCAAACGTTGTTTCTCGTTGTATATCCTTTAATTCTAGAGTAAAATTGATAAATAACGTGTACGAATTTGTTTAACGCATTTGTTTTGGTTACTCGACGTCTCCGTTCTCGTGTAGCCTACATATTGCGTTTTTTTTTTTAATTTGCTTACCGGGCTAAAGGTTAGCATGCTTAAAATACGTAAGTCGTTTTGTTCAACAAATTTAAGTAGATAACTCATCAGTTGTTTGCATCAGAGCGACAATTTTTGAGATAGTTATTAAAACTGTTTAAAGGTTGTCAAACGTTGTTTCTCGTTGTATATCCTTTAATTCTAGAGTTAAATTAATAAATAACGTGTACGAATTTGTTTAACGCATTTGTTTTGGTTACTCGACGTCTCCGTTCTCGTGTAGCCTACATATTGCGTTTTTTTTTAATTTGCTTACCGGGCTAAAGGTTAGCATGCTTAAAATACGTAAGTCGTTTTGTTCAACAAATTTAAGTAGATAACTCATCAGTTGTTTGCATCAGAGCGACAATTTTTGAGATAGTTATTAAAACTGTTTAAAGGTTGTCAAACGTTGTTTCTCGTTGTATAACCTTTAATTCTAGAGTTAAATTGATAAATAACGTGTAGGAATTTGTTTAACGCATTTGTTTTGGTTACTCGACGTCTCCGTTCTCGTGTAGCCTACATATTGCGTTTTTTTTTTTAATTTGCTTACCGGGCTAAATGTTAGCATGCTTAAAATACGTAAGTCGTTTTTTCAACAAATTTAAGTAGATAACTCATCAGTTTTTTGCATCAGAGCGACAATTTTTGAGATAGTTATTAAAACTGTTTAAAGGTTTTTTAAACGTTGTTTCTCCTTGTATATCCTTTAATTCTAGAGTTAAATTGATAAATAACGTGTAGGAATTTGTTTAACGCATTTGTTTTGGTTACTCGACGTCTCCGTTCTCGTGTAGCCTACATATTGCGTTTTTTTTTTTAATTTGCTTACCGGGCTAAAGGTTAGCATGCTTAAAATACGTAAGTCGTTTTGTTCAACAAATTTAAGTAGATAACTCATCAGTTGTTTGCATCAGAGCGACAATTTTTGAGATAGTTATTAAAACTGTTTAAAGGTTGTCAAACGTTGTTTCTCGTTGTATATCCTTTAATTCTAGAGTTAAATTGATAAATAACGTGTAGGAATTTGTTTAACGCATTTGTTTTGGTTACTCGACGTCTCCGTTCTCGTGTAGCCTACATATTGCGTTTTTTTTTTAATTTGCTTACCGGGCTAAAGGTTAGCATGCTTAAAATACGTAAGTCGTTTTGTTCAACAAATTTAAGTAGATAACTCATCAGTTGTTTGCATCAGAGCGACAATTTTTGAGATAGTTATTAAAACTGTTTAAAGGTTGTCAAACGTTGTTTCTCGTTGTATATCCTTTAATTCTAGAGTTAAATTGATAAATAACGTGTAGGAATTTGTTCAACGCATTTGTTTTGGTTACTCGACGTCTCCGTTCTCGTGTAGCCTACATATTGCGTTTTTTTTTTAATTTGCTTACCGGGCTAAAGGTTAGCATGCTTAAAATACGTAAGTCGTTTTGTTCAACAAATTTAAGCAGATAACTCATCAGTTGTTTGCATCAGAGCGACAATTTTTGAGATAGTTATTAAAACTGTTTAAAGGTTGTCAAACGTTGTTTCTCGTTGTATATCCTTTAATTCTAGAGTTAAATTGATAAATAACGTGCACGAATTTGTTTAACGCATTTGTTTTGGTGACTCGACGTCTCCGTTCTCGTGTAGCCTACATATTGCGTTTTTTTTTTTTTAGTTTGCTTACCGGGCTAAAGGTTAGCATGCTTAAAATACGTAAGTCGTTTTGTTCAACAAATTTAAGTAGATAACTCATCAGTTGTTTGCATCAGAGCGACAATTTTTGAGATAGTTATTAAAACTGTTTAAAGGTTGTCAAACGTTGTTTCTCGTTGTATATCCTTTAATTCTAGAGTTAAATTGATAAATAACGTGTACGAATTTGTTTAACGCATTTGTTTTGGTTACTCGACGTCTCCGTTCTCGTGTAGCCTACATATTGCGTTTTTTTTTAATTTGCTTACCGGGCTAAAGGTTAGCATGCTTAAAATACGTAAGTCGTTTTGTTCAACAAATTTAAGTAGATAACTCATCAGTTGTTTGCATCAGAGCGACAATTTTTGAGATAGTTATTAAAACTGTTTAAAGGTTGTCAAACGTTGTTTCTCGTTGTATAACCTTTAATTCTAGAGTTAAATTGATAAATAACGTGTAGGAATTTGTTTAACGCATTTGTTTTGGTTACTCGACGTCTCCGTTCTCGTGTAGCCTACATATTGCGTTTTTTTTTTTAATTTGCTTACCGGGCTAAATGTTAGCATGCTTAAAATACGTAAGTCGTTTTTTCAACAAATTTAAGTAGATAACTCATCAGTTTTTTGCATCAGAGCGACAATTTTTGAGATAGTTATTAAAACTGTTTAAAGGTTTTTAAACGTTGTTTCTCCTTGTATATCCTTTAATTCTAGAGTTAAATTGATAAATAACGTGTAGGAATTTGTTTAACGCATTTGTTTTGGTTACTCGACGTCTCCGTTCTCGTGTAGCCTACATATTGCGTTTTTTTTTTTAATTTGCTTACCGGGCTAAAGGTTAGCATGCTTAAAATACGTAAGTCGTTTTGTTCAACAAATTTAAGTAGATAACTCATCAGTTGTTTGCATCAGAGCGACAATTTTTGAGATAGTTATTAAAACTGTTTAAAGGTTGTCAAACGTTGTTTCTCGTTGTATATCCTTTAATTCTAGAGTTAAATTGATAAATAACGTGTAGGAATTTGTTTAACGCATTTGTTTTGGTTACTCGACGTCTCCGTTCTCGTGTAGCCTACATATTGCGTTTTTTTTTAATTTGCTTACCGGGCTAAAGGTTAGCATGCTTAAAATACGTAAGTCGTTTTGTTCAACAAATTTAAGTAGATAACTCATCAGTTGTTTGCATCAGAGCGACAATTTTTGAGATAGTTATTAAAACTGTTTAAAGGTTGTCAAACGTTGTTTCTCGTTGTATATCCTTTAATTCTAGAGTTAAATTGATAAATAACGTGTAGGAATTTGTTCAACGCATTTGTTTTGGTTACTCGACGTCTCCGTTCTCGTGTAGCCTACATATTGCGTTTTTTTTTTAATTTGCTTACCGGGCTAAAGGTTAGCATGCTTAAAATACGTAAGTCGTTTTGTTCAACAAATTTAAGCAGATAACTCATCAGTTGTTTGCATCAGAGCGACAATTTTTGAGATAGTTATTAAAACTGTTTAAAAGTTGTCAAACGTTGTTTCTCGTTGTATATCCTTTAATTCTAGAGTTAAATTGATAAATAACGTGCACGAATTTGTTTAACGCATTTGTTTTGGTGACTCGACGTCTCCGTTCTAGTGTAGCCTACATATTGCGTTTTTTTTTTTTAGTTTGCTTACCGGGCTAAAGGTTAGCATGCTTAAAATACGTAAGTCGTTTTGTTCAACAAATTTAAGTAGATAACTCATCAGTTGTTTGCATCAGAGCGACAATTTTTGAGATAGTTATTAAAACTGTTTAAAGGTTGTCAAACGTTGTTTCTCGTTGTATATCCTTTAATTCTAGAGTAAAATTGATAAATAACGTGTACGAATTTGTTTAACGCATTTGTTTTGGTTACTCGACGTCTCCGTTCTCGTGTAGCCTACATATTGCGTTTTTTTTTTTAATTTGCTTACCGGGCTAAAGGTTAGCATGCTTAAAATACGTAAGTCGTTTTGTTCAACAAATTTAAGTAGATAACTCATCAGTTGTTTGCATCAGAGCGACAATTTTTGAGATAGTTATTAAAACTGTTTAAAGCTTGTCAAACGTTGTTTCTCGTTGTATATCCTTTAATTCTAGAGTTAAATTGATAAATAACGTGTACGAATTTGTTTAACGCATTTGTTTTGGTAATCGACGTCTCCGTTCTCGTGTAGCCTACATATTGCGTTTTTTTTTAAATTTGCTTACCGGGCTAAAGGTTAGCATGTTTAAAATACGTAAGTCGTTTTGTTCAACAAATTTGAGTAGATAACTCATCAGTTGTTTGCATCAGAGCGACAATTTTTGAGATAGTTATTAAAACTGTTTAAAGGTTGTCAAACGTTGTTTCTCGTTGTATATCCTTTAATTCTAGAGTTAAATTGATAAATAACGTGTACGAATTTGTTTAACGCATTTGTTTTGGTTACTCGACGTCTCCGTTCTCGTGTAGCCTACATATTGCGTTTTTTTTTTAATTTGCTTACCGGGCTAAAGGTTAGCATGCTTAAAATACGTAAGTCGTTTTGTTCAACAAATTTAAGTAGATAACTCATCAGTTGTTTGCATCAGAGCGACAATTTGTGAGATAGTTATTAAAACTGTTTAAAGGTTGTCAAACGTTGTTTCTCGTTGTATATCCTTTAATTCTAGAGTTAATATGATAAATAACGTGTGCGAATTTGTTTAACGCATTTGTTTTAGTTACTCGACGTCTCCGTTCTCGTGTAGCCTACATATTGCGTTTTTTTTTTTAAATTTGCTTACCGGGCTAAAGGTTAGCATGCTTAAAATACGTAAGTCGTTTTGTTCAACAAATTTAAGTAGATAACTCATCAGTTGTTTGCATCAGAGCGACAATTTTTGAGATAGTTATTAAAACTGTTTAAAGGTTGTCAAACGTTGTTTCTCGTTGTATAACCTTTAATTCTAGAGTTAAATTGATAAATAACGTGTAGGAATTTGTTTAACGCATTTGTTTTAGTTACTCGACGTCTCCGTTCTCGTGTAGCCTACATATTGCGTTTTTTTTTTTAATTTGCTTACCGGGCTAAATGTTAGCATGCTTAAAATACGTAAGTCGTTTTTTCAACAAATTTAAGTAGATAACTCATCAGTTTTTTGCATCAGAGCGACAATTTTTGAGATAGTTATTAAAACTGTTTAAAGGTTGTCAAACGTTGTTTCTCCTTGTATATCCTTTAATTCTAGAGTTAAATTGATAAATAACGTGTAGGAATTTGTTTAACGCATTTGTTTTGGTTACTCGACGTCTCCGTTCTCGTGTAGCCTACATATTGCGTTTTTTTTTTTAATTTGCTTACCGGGCTAAAGGTTAGCATGCTTAAAATACGTAAGTCGTTTTGTTCAACAAATTTAAGTAGATAACTCATCAGTTGTTTGCATCAGAGCGACAATTTTTGAGATAGTTATTAAAACTGTTTAAAGGTTGTCAAACATTGTTTCTCGTTGTATATCCTTTAATTCTAGAGTTAAATTGATAAATAACGTGTAGGAATTTGTTTAACGCATTTGTTTTGGTTACTCGACGTCTCCGTTCTCGTGTAGCCTACATATTGCGTTTTTTTTTAATTTGCTTACCGGGCTAAAGGTTAGCATGCTTAAAATACGTAAGTCGTTTTGTTCAACAAATTTAAGTAGATAACTCATCAGTTGTTTGCATCAGAGCGACAATTTTTGAGATAGTTATTAAAACTGTTTAAAGGTTGTCAAACGTTGTTTCTCGTTGTATATCCTTTAATTCTAGAGTTAAATTGATAAATAACGTGTAGGAATTTGTTTAACGCATTTGTTTTGGTTACTCGACGTCTCCGTTCTCGTGTAGCCTACATATTGCGTTTTTTTTTTTAATTTGCTTACCGGGCTAAAGGTTAGCATGCTTAAAATACGTAAGTCGTTTTGTTCAACAAATTTAAGTAGATAACTCATCAGTTTTTTGCATCAGAGCGACAATTTTTGAGATAGTTATTAAAACTGTTTAAAGGTTGTCAAACGTTGCTTCTCGTTGTATATCCTTTAATTCTAGAGTTAAATTGATAAATAACGTGTAGGAATTTGTTTAACGCATTTGTTTTGGTTACTCGACGTCTCCGTTCTCGTGTAGCCTACATATTGCGTTTTTTTTTTTGAATTTGCTTACCGGGCTAAAGGTTAGCATGCTTAAAATACGTAAGTCGTTTTGTTCAACAAATTTAAGTAGATAATTCATCAGTTGTTTGCATCAGAGCGACAATTTTTGAGATAGTTATTAAAACTGTTTAAAGGTTGTCAAACGTTGTTTCTCGTTGTATATCCTTTAATTCTAGAGTTAAATTGATAAATAACGTGTAGGAATTTGTTTAACGCATTTGTTTTGGTTACTCGACGTCTCCGTTCTCGTGTAGCCTACATATTGCGTTTTTTTTTTAATTTGCTTACCGGGCTAAAGGTTAGCGTGCTTAAAATACGTAAGTCGTTTTGTTCAACAAATTTAAGTAGATAACTCATCAGTTGTTTGCATCAGAGCGACAATTTTTGAGATAGTTATTAAAACTGTTTAAAGGTTGTCAAACGTTGTTTCTCGTTGTATATCCTTTAATTCTAGAGTTAAATTGATAAATAACGTGCACGAATTTGTTTAACGCATTTGTTTTGGTGACTCGACGTCTCCGTTCTCGTGTAGCCTACATATTGCGTTTTTTTTTTAAATTTGCTTACCGGGCTAAAGGTTAGCATGCTTAAAATACGTAAGTCGTTTTGTTCAACAAATTTAAGTAGATAACTCATCAGTTGTTTGCATCATAGCGACAATTTTTGAGATAGTTATTAAAACTGTTTAAAGGTTGTCAAACGTTGTTTCTCGTTGTATATCCTTTAATTCTAGAGTTAAATTGATAAATAACGTGTACGAATTTGTTTAACGCATTTGTTTTGGTTACTCGACGTCTCCGTTCTCGTGTAGCCTACATATTGCGTTTTTTTTTTTAATTTGCTTACCGGGCTAAAGGTTAGCATGCTTAAAATACGTAAGTCGTTTTGTTCAACAAATTTAAGTAGATAACTCATCAGTTGTTTGCATCAGAGCGACAATTTTTGAGATAGTTATTAAAACTGTTTAAAGGTTGTCAAACGTTGTTTCTCGTTGTATATCCTTTAATTCTAGAGTTAAATTGATAAATAACGTGTACGAATTTGTTTAACGCATTTGTTTTGGTAATCGACGTCTCCGTTCTCGTATAGCCTACATATTGCGTTTTTTTTTTAATTTGCTTACCGGGCTAAAGCTTAGCATGTTTAAAATACGTAAGTCGTTTTGTTCAACAAATTTGAGTAGATAACTCATCAGTTGTTTGCATCAGAGCGACAATTTTTGAGATAGTTATTAAAACTGTTTAAAGGTTGTCAAACGTTGTTTCTCGTTGTATATCCTTTAATTCTAGAGTTAAATTGATAAATAACGTGTAGGAATTTGTCTAACGCATTTGTTTTGGTTACTCGACGCCTCCGTTCTCGTGTAGCCTACATATTGCGTTTTTTTTTTTAATTTGCTTACCGGACTAAAGGTTAGCATGCTTAAAATACGTAAGTCGTTTTGTTCAACAAATTTAAGTAGATAACTCATCAGTTGCTTGCATCAGAGCGACAATTTTTGAGATAGTTATTAAAACTGTTTAAAGGTTGTCAAACGTTGTTTCTCGTTGTATATCCTTTAATTCTAGAGTTAAATTGATAAATAACGTGTACGAATTTGTTTAACGCATTTGTTTTGGTTACTCGACGTCTCCGTTTTCTTGTAGCCTACATATTGCGTTTTTTTTTTAATTTGCTTACCGGGCTAAAGGTTAGCATGCTTAAAATACGTAAGTCGTTTTGTTCAACAAATTTAAGTAGATAACTCATCAGTTGTTTGCATCAGAGCGACAATTTTTGAGATAGTTATTAAAACTGTTTAAAGGTTGTCAAACGATGTTTCTCGTTGTATATCCTTTAATTCTAGAGTTAAATTGATAAATAACGTGTACGAATTTGTTTAACGCATTTGTTTTGGTTACTCGACGTCTCCGTTCTCGTGTAGCCTACATATTGCGTTTTTTTTTTTAATTTGCTTACCGGGCTAAAGGTTAGCATGCTTAAAATACGTAAGTCGTTTTGTTCAACAAATTTAAGTAGATAACTCATCAGTTGTTTGCATCAGAGCGACAATTTTTGAGATAGTTATTAAAACTGTTTAAAGGTTGTCAAACGTTGTTTCTCGTTGTATATCCTTTAATTCTAGAGTTAAATTGATAAATAACGTGTACGAATTTGTTTATCGCATTTGTTTTGGTTACTCGACGTCTCCGCTCTCGTGTAGCCTACATATTGCGTTTTTTTTTTTAATTTGCTTACCGGGCTAAAGGTTAGCATGCTTAAAATACGTAAGTCGTTTTGTTCAAAGGTAATGGTAATGGTTGTCAAACGTTGTTTCTTGTTGTATATCCTTTAATTCTAGAGTTAAATTGATAAATAACGTGTAGGAATTTGTCTAGCGCATTTGTTTTGGTTACTCGACGTCTCCGTTCTCGTGTAGCCTACATATTGCGTTTTTTTTTTAATTTGCTTACCGGGCTAAAGGTTAGCATGTTTAAAATAGGTAAGTCGTTTTGTTCAACAAATTTGAGTAGATAACTCATCAGTTGTTTGCATCAGAGCGACAATTTTTGAGATAGTTATTAAAACTGTTTAAAGGTTGTCAAACGTTGTTTCTCGTTGTATATCCTTTAATTCTAGAGCTAAATTGATAAATAACGTGTACGAATTTGTTTAACGCATTTGTTTTGGTTACTCGACGTCTCCGTTCTCGTGTAGCCTACCTATTGCGTTTTTTTTTTAATTTGCTTACCGGGCTAAAGGTTAGCATGCTTAAAATACGTAAGTCGTTTTGTTCAACAAATTTAAGTAGATAACTCATCAGTTGTTTGCATCAGAGCGACAATTTTTGAGATAGTTATTAAAACTGTTTAAAGGTTGTCAAACGTTGTTTCTCGTTGTATATCCTTTAATTATAGAGTTAAATTGATAAATAACGTGTAGGAATTTGTTTAACGCATTTGTTTTGGTTATTCGACGTCTCCGTTCTCGTGTAGCCTACATATTGCGTTTTTTTTTTAATTTACTTACCGGGCTAAAGGTTAGCATGCTTAAAATACGTAAGTCGTTTTGTTCAACAAATTTAAGTAGATAACTCATCAGTTGTTTGCATCAGAGCGACAATTTTTGAGATAGTTATTAAAACTGTTTAAAGGTTGTCAAACATTGTTTCTCGTTGTATATCCTTTAATTCTAGAGTTAAATTGATAAATAACGTGCAGGAATTTGTTTAACGCATTTGTTTTGGTTACTCGACGCCTCCGTTCTCGTGTAGCCTACATATTGCGTTTTTTTTTAATTTGCTTACCGCGCTAAAGGTTAGCATGCTTAAAATACGTAAGTCGTTTTGTTCAACAAATTTAAGTAGATAACTCATCAGTTGTTTGCATCAGAGCGACAATTTTTGAGATAGTTATTAAAACTGTTTAAAGGTTGTCAAACGTTGTTTCTCGTTGTATATCCTTTAATTCTAGAGTTAAATTGATAAATAACGTGTAGGAATTTGTTTAACGCATTTGTTTTGGTTACTCGACGTCTCCGTTCTCGTGTAGCCTACATATTGCGTTTTTTTTAATTTGCTTACCGGGCTAAAGGTTAGCATGCTTAAAATACGTAAGTCGTTTTGTTCAACAAATTTAAGTAGATAACTCATCAGTTGTTTGCATCAGAGCGACAATTTTTGAGATAGTTATTAAAACTGTTTAAAGGTTGTCAAACGTTGTTTCTCGTTGTATATCCTTTAATTCTAGAGTTAAATTGATAAATAACGTGTACGAATTTGTTTAACGCATTTGTTTTCGTTACTCGACGTCTCCGTTCTCGTGTAGCCTACATATTGCGTTTTTTTTTTTAAATTTGCTTACCGGGCTAAAGGTTAGCATGCTTAAAATATTTAAGTCGTTTTGTTCAACAAATTTAAGTAGATAACTCATCAGTTGTTTGCATCAGAGCGACAATTTTTGAGATAGTTATTAAAACTGTTTAAAGGTTGTCAAACGTTGTTTCTCGTTGTATATCCTTTAATTCTAGAGTTAAATTGATAAATAACGTGTAGGAATTTGTTTAACGCATTTGTTTTGGTTACTCGACGTCTCCGTTCTCGTGTAGCTTACATATTGCGTTTTTTTTTTTAATTTGCTTACCGGGCTAAAGGTTAGCATGCTTAAAATACGTAATTCGTTTTGTTCAACAAATTTAAGTAGATAACTCATCAGTTGTTTGCATCAGAGCGACAATTTTTGAGATAGTTATTAAAACTGTTTAAAGGTTGTCAAACGTTGTTTCTCGTTGTATATCCTTTAATTCTAGAGTTAAATTGATAAATAACGTGTAGGAATTTGTTTAACGCATTTGTTTTGGTTACTCGACGCCTCCGTTCTCGTGTAGCCTACATATTGCGTTTTTTTTTTTAATTTGCTTACCGCGCTAAAGGTTAGCATGCTTAAAATACGTAAGTCGTTTTGTTCAACAAATTTAAGTAGATAACTCATCAGTTGTTTGCATCAGAGCGACAATTTTTGAGATAGTTATTAAAACTGTGTAAAGGTTGTCAAACGTTGTTTCTCGTTGTATAAGTTAAATTGATAAATAACGTGTAGGAATTTGTTTAACGCATTTGTTTTGGTTACTCGACGTCTCCGTTCTCGTGTAGCCTACATATTGCGTTTTTTTTTTTAATTTGCTTACCGGGCTAAAGGTTAGCATGTTTAAAATACGTAAGTCGTTTTGTTCAACAAATTTGAGTAGATAACTCATCAGTTGTTTGCATCAGAGCGACAATTTTTGAGATAGTTATTAAAACTGTTTAAAGGTTGTCAAACGTTGTTTCTCGTTGTATATCCTTTAATTCTAGAGTTAAATTGATAAATAACGTGTAGGAATTTGTTTAACGCATTTGTTTTGGTTACTCGACGTCTCCGTTCTCGTGTAGCCTACATATTGCGTTTTTTTTTTTAATTTGCTTACCGGGCTAAAGGTTAGCATGTTTAAAATACGTAAGTCGTTTTGTTCAACAAATTTGAGTAGATAACTCATCAGTTGTTTGCATCAGAGCGACAATTTTTGAGATAGTTATTAAAACTGTGTAAAGGTTGTCAAACGTTGTTTCTCGTTGTATAAGTTAAATTGATAAATAACGTGTAGAAATTTGTTTAACGCATTTGTTTTGGTTACTCGACGTCTCCGTTCTCGTGTAGCCTACATATTGCGTTTTTTTTTTAATTTGCTTACCGGGCTAAAGGTTAGCATGTTTAAAATACGTAAGTCGTTTTGTTCAACAAATTTGAGTAGATAACTCATCAGTTGTTTGCATCAGAGCGACAATTTTTGAGATAGTTATTAAAACTGTGTAAAGGTTGTCAAACGTTGTTTCTCGTTGTATAAGTTAAATTGATAAATAACGTGTAGGAATTTGTTTAACGCATTTGTTTTGGTTACTCGACGTCTCCGTTCTCGTGTAGCCTACATATTGCGTTTTTTTTTTAATTTGCTTACCGGGCTAAAGGTTAGCATGTTTAAAATACGTAAGTCGTTTTGTTCAACAAATTTAAGTAGATAACTCATCAGTTGTTTGCATCAGAGCGACAATTTTTGAGATAGTTATTAAAACTGTGTAAAGGTTGTCAAACGTTGTTTCTCGTTGTATAAGTTAAATTGATAAATAACGTGTAGAAATTTGTTTAACGCATTTGTTTTGGTTACTCGACGTCTCCGTTCTCGTGTAGCCTACATATTGCGTTTTTTTTTTAATTTGCTTACCGGGCTAAAGGTTAGCATGTTTAAAATACGTAAGTCGTTTTGTTCAACAAATTTGAGTAGATAACTCATCAGTTGTTTGCATCAGAGCGACAATTTTTGAGATAGTTATTAAAACTGTTTAAAGGTTGTCAAACGTTGTTTCTCGTTGCATATCCTTTAATTCTAGAGTTAAATTGATAAATAACGTGTAGGAATTTGTTTAACGCATTTGTTTTGGTTACTCGACGTCTCCGTTCTCGTGTAGCCTACATATTGCGTTTTTTTTTTAAATTTGCTTACCGGGCTAAAGGTTAGCATGCTAAAAATACGTAAGTCGTTTTGTTCAACAAATTTAAGTAGATAACTCATCAGTTGTTTGCATCAGAGCGACAATTTTTGAGATAGTTATTAAAACTGTTTAAAGGTTGTCAAACGTTGTTTCTCGTTGTATATCCTTTAAATCTAGAGTTAAATTGATAAATAACGTGTACGAATTTGTTTAACGCATTTGTTTTGGTTACTCGACGTCTCCGTTCTCGTGTAGACTACATATTGCGTTTTTTTTTTTAATTTGCTTACCGGACTAAAGGTTAGTATGCTTAAAATACGTAAGTCGTTTTGTTCAACAAATTTAAGTAGATAACTCATCAGTTATTTGCATCAGAGCGACAATTTTTGAGATAGTTATTAAAACTGTTTAAAGGTTGTCAAACGTTGTTTCTCGTTGTATATCCTTTAATTCTAGAGTTAAATTGATAAATAACGTGTAGGAATTTGTTTTACGCATTTGTTTTGGTTACTCGACGTCTCCGTTCTCGTGTAGCCTACATATTGCGTTTTTTTTTTTTAATTTGCTTACCGGGCTAAAGGTTAGCATGCTTAAAGTACGTAAGTCGTTTTGTTCAACAAATTTAAGTAGATAACTCATCAGTTGTTTGCATCAGAGCGACAATTTTTGAGATAGTTATTAAAACTGTTTAAAGGTTGTCAAACGTTGTTTCTCGTTGTATATCCTTTAATTCTAGAGTTAAATTGATAAATAACGTGTAGGAATTTGTTTAACGCATTTGTTTTGGTTACTCGACGTCTCCGTTCTCGTGTAGCCTACATATTGCGTTTTTTTTTTTAATTTGCTTACCGGGCTAAAGGTTAGCATGCTTAAAATACGTAATTCGTTTTGTTCAACAAATTTAAGTAGATAACTCATCAGTTGTTTGCATCAGAGCGACAATTTTTGAGATAGTTATTAAAGCTGTTTAAAGGTTGTCAAACGTTGTTTCTCGTTGTATATCCTTTAATTCTAGAGTTAAATTGATAAATAACGTGTAGGAATTTGTTTAACGCATTTGTTTTGGTTACTCGACGTCTCCGTTCTCGTGTAGCCTACATATTGCGTTTTTTTTTTTAATTTGCTTACCGGGCTAAAGGTTAGCATGTTTAAAATACGTAAGTCGTTTTGTTCAACAGATTTGAGTAGATAACTCATCAGTTGTTTGCATCAGAGCGACAATTTTTGAGATAGTTATTAAAACTGTTTAAAGGTTGTCAAACGTTGTTTCTCGTTGCATATCCTTTAATTCTAGAGTTAAATTGATAAATAACGTGTAGGAATTTGTTTAACGCATTTGTTTTGGTTACTCGAAGTCTCCGTTCTCGTGTAGCCTACATATTGCGTTTTTTTTTTAATTTGCTTACCGGGCTAAAGGTTAGCATGCTAAAAATACGTAAGTCGTTTTGTTCAACAAATTTAAGTAGATAACTCATCAGTTGTTTGCATCAGAGCGACAATTTTTGAGATAGTTATTAAAACTGTTTAAAGGTTGTCAAACGTTGTTTCTCGTTGTATATCCTTTAAATCTAGAGTTAAATTGATAAATAACGTGTACGAATTTGTTTAACGCATTTGTTTTGGTTACTCGACGTCTCCGTTCTCGTGTAGACTACATATTGCGTTTTTTTTTTAATTTGCTTACCGGACTAAAGGTTAGTATGCTTAAAATACGTAAGTCGTTTTGTTCAACAAATTTAAGTAGATAACTCATCAGTTGTTTGCATCAGAGCGACAATTTTTGAGATAGTTATTAAAACTGTTTAAAGGTTGTCAAACGTTGTTTCTCGTTGTATATCCTTTAATTCTAGAGTTAAATTGATAAATAACGTGTAGGAATTTGTTTTACGCATTTGTTTTGGTTACTCGACGTCTCCGTTCTCGTGTAGCCTACATATTGCGTTTTTTTTTTTTAATTTGCTTACCGGGCTAAAGGTAAGCATGCTTAAAATACGTAAGTCGTTTTGTTCAACAAATTTAAGTAGATAACTCATCAGTTGTTTGCATCAGAGCGACAATTTTTGAGATAGTTATTAAAACTGTTTAAAGGTTGTCAAACTTTCTTTCTCGTTGTATATCCTTTAATTCTAGAGTTAAATTGATAAATAACGTGTATGAATTTGTTTAACGCATTTGTTTTGGTTACTCGACGTCTCCGTTCTCGTGTAGCCTACATATTGCGTTTTTTTTTAATTTGCTTACCGGGCTAAAGGTTAGCATGCTTAAAATACGTAAGTCGTTTTGTTCAACAAATTTAAGTAGATAACTCATCAGTTGTTTGCATCAGAGCGACAATTTTTGAGATAGTTATTAAAACTGTTTAAAGGTTGTCAAACGTTGTTTCTCGTTGCATATCCTTTAATTCTAGAGTTAAATTGATAAATAACGTGTAGGAATTTGTTTAACGCATTTGTTTTGGTTACTCGACGTCTCCGTTCTCGTGTAGCCTACATATTGCGTTTTTTTTTTAATTTGCTTACCGGGCTAAAGGTTAGCATGCTAAAAATACGTAAGTCGTTTTGTTCAACAAATTTAAGTAGATAACTCATCAGTTGTTTGCATCAGAGCGATAATTTTTGAGATAGTTATTAAAACTGTTTAAAGGTTGTCAAACGTTGTTTCTCGTTGTGTATCCTTTAATTCTAAAGTTAAATTGATAAATAACGTGTAGGAATTTGTTTAACGCATTTGTTTTGGTTACTCGACGTCTCCGTTCTCGTGTAGCCTACATATTGCGTTTTTTTTTTTAATTTGCTTACCGGGCTAAAGGTTAGCATGCTTAAAATACGTAAGTCGTTTTGTTCAACAAATTTAAGTAGATAACTCATCAGTTGTTTGCATCAGAGAGACAATTTTTGAGATAGTTATTAAAACTGTTTAAAGGTTGTCAAACGTTGTTTCTCGTTGTATATCCTTTAATTCTAGAGTTAAATTGATAAATAACGTGTAGGAATTTGTTTAACGCATTTGTTTTGGTTACTCGACGTCTCCGTTCTCGTGTAGCCTACATATTGCGTTTTTTTTTAAATTTGCTTACCGGGCTAAAGGTTAGCATGCTTAAAATACGTAAGTCGTTTTGTTCAACAAATTTAAGTAGATAACTCATCAGTTGTTTGCATCAGAGCGACAATTTTTGAGATAGTTATTAAAACTGTTTAAAGGTTGTCAAACGTTGTTTCTTGTTGTATATCCTTTAATTCTAGAGTTAAATTGATAAATAACGTGTACGAATTTGTTTAACGCATTTGTTTTGGTTACTCGACGTCTCCGTTCTCGTGTAGCCTACATATTGCGTTTTTTTTTTTAATTTGCTTACCGGGCTAAAGGTTAGCATGCTTAAAATACGTAAGTCGTTTTGTTCAACAAATTTAAGTAGATAACTCATCAGTTGTTTGCATCAGAGCGACAATTTTTGAGATAGTTATTAAAACTGTTTAAAGGTTGTCAAACGTTGTTTCTCGTTGTATATCCTTTAATTCTAGAGTTAAATTGATAAATAACGTGTAGGAATTTGTTTAACGCATTTGTTTTGGTTACTCGACGTCTCCGTTCTCATGTAGCCTACATATTGCGTTTTTTTTTTTTAATTTGCTTACCGGGCTAAAGGTTAGCATGCTTAAAATACGTAAGTCGTTTTGTTCAACAAATTTAAGTAGATAACTCATCAGTTGTTTGCATCAGAGCGACAAGTTTTGAGATAGTTATTAAAACTGTTTAAAGGTTGTCAAACTTTGTTTCTCGTTGTATATCCTTTAATTCTAGAGTTAAATTGATAAATAACGTGTACGAATTTGTTTAACGCATTTGTTTTGGTTACTCGACGTCTCCGTTCTCGTGTAGCCTACATATTGCGTTTTTTTTTAATTTGCTTACCGGGCTAAAGGTTAGCATGCTTAAAATACGTAAGTCGTTTTGTTCAACAAATTTAAGTAGATAACTCATCAGTTGCTTGCATCAGAGCGACAATTTTTGAGATAGTTATTAAAACTGTTTAAAGGTTGTCAAACGTTGTTTCTCGTTGTATGTCCTTTAATTCTAGAGTTAAATTGATAAATAACGTGTACGAATTTGTTTAACGCATTTGTTTTGGTTACTCGACGTCTCCGTTCTCGTGTAGCCTACATATTGCGTTTTTTTTTTAATTTGCTTACCGGGCTAAAGGTTAGCATGCTTAAAATACGTAAGTCGTTTTGTTCAACAAATTTAAGTAGATAACTCATCAGTTGTTTGCATCAGAGCGAAAATTTTTGAGATAGTTATTAAAACTGTTTAAAGGTTGTCAAACGTTGTTTCTCGTTGTATATCCTTTAATTCTAGAGTTAAATTGATAAATAACGTGTAGGAATTTGTTTAACGCATTTGTTTTGGTTACTCGACGTCTCCGTTCTCGTGTAGCCTACATATTGCGTTTTTTTTTTATTTTGCTTACCGGGCTAAAGGTTAGCATGTTTAAAATACGTAAGTCGTTTTGTTCAACAAATTTAAGTAGATAACTCATCAGTTGTTTGCATCAGAGCGACAATTTTTGAGATAGTTATTAAAACTGTTTAAAGGTTGTCAAACGTTGTTTCTCGTTGTATTTCCTTTAATTCTAGAGTTAAATTGATAAATAACGTGTAGGAATTTGTTTAACGCATTTGTTTTGGTTACTCGACGTCTCCGTTCTCGTGTAGCCTACATATTGCGTTTTTTTTTAATTTGCTTACCGGGCTAAAGGTTAGTATGCTTAAAATACGTAAGTCGTTTTGTTCAACAAATTTAAGTAGATAACTCATCAGTTGTTTGCATCAGAGCGAAAATTTTTGAGATAGTTATTAAAATTGTTTAAAGGTTGTCAAACGTTGTTTCTCGTTGTATATCCTTTAATTCTAGAGTTAAATTGATAAATAACGTGTAGGAATTTGTTTAACGCATTTGTTTTGGTTACTCGACGTCTCCGTTCTCGTGTAGCCTACGTATTGCGTTTTTTTTTTAATTTGCTTACCGGGCTAAAGGTTAGCATGCTTAAAATACGTAAGTCGTTTTGTTCAACAAATTTAAGTAGATAACTCATCAGTTGTTTGCATCAGAGCGACAATTTTTGAGATAGTTATTAAAACTATTTAAAGGTTGTCAAACGTTGTTTCTCGTTGTATATCATTTAATTCTAGAGTTAAATTGATAAATAACGTGTACGAATTTGTTTAACGCATTTGTTTTGGTTACTCGACATCTCCGTTCTCGTGTAGCCTACATATTGCGTTTTTTTTTTAATTTGCTTACCGGGCTAAAGGTTAGCATGCTTAAAATACGTAAGTCGTTTTGTTCAACAAATTTAAGTAGATAACTCATCAGTTGTTTGCATCAGAGCGACAATTTTTGAGATAGTTATTAAAACTGTTTAAAGGTTGTCAAACGTTGTTTCTCGTTGTATATCCTTTAATTCTAGAGTTAAATTGATAAATAACGTGTAGGAATTTGTTTAACGCATTTGTTTTGGTTACTCGACGTCTCCGTTCTCGTGTAGCATACATATTGCGTTTTTTTTTTAATTTGCTTACCGGGCTAAAGGTTAGCATGCTTAAAATACGTAAGTCGTTTTGTTCAACAAATTTAAGTAGATAACTCATCAGTTGTTTGCATCAGAGCGACAATTTTTGAGATAGTTATTAAAACTGTTTAAAGGTTATCAAACGTTGTTTCTCGTTGTATATCCTTTAATTCTAGAGTTAAATTGATAAATAACGTGTACGAATTTGTTTAACGCATTTGTTTTGGTTACTCGACGTCTCCGTTCTCGTGTAGCCTACATATTGCGTTTTTTTTTTAAATTTGCTTACCGGGCTAAAGGTTAGCATGCTTAAAATATGTAAGTCGTTTTGTTCAACAAATTTAAGTAGATAACTCATCAGTTGTTTGCATCAGAGCGACAATTTTTGAGATAGTTATTAAAACTGTTTAAAGGTTGTCAAACGTTGTTACTCGTTGTATATCCTTTAATTCTAGAGTTAAATTGATAAATAACGTGTAGGAATTTGTTTAACGCATTTGTTTTGGTTACTCGACGTCTCCGTTCTCGTGTAGCCTACATATTGCGTTTTTTTTTAATTTGCTTACCGGGCTAAATGTTAGCATGCTTAAAATACGTAAGTCGTTTTGTTCAACAAATTTAAGTAGATAACTCATCAGTTGTTTGCATCAGAGCGACAATTTTTGAGATAGTTATTAAAACTGTTTAAAGGTTGTCAAACGTTGTTTCTCGTTGTATATCCTTTAATTCTAGAGTTAAATTGATAAATAACGTGTAGGAATTTGTTTAACGCATTGGTTTTGGTTACTCGACGTCTCCGTTCTCGTGTAGCCTACATATTGCGTTTTTTTTTTTAATTTGCTTACCGGGCTAAAGGTTAGCATGCTTAAAATACGTAAGCCGTTTTGTTCAACAAATTTAAGTAGATAACTCATCAGTTGTTTGCATCAGAGCGACAATTTTTGAGATAGTTATTAAAACTGTTTAAAGGTTGTCAAACGTTGTTTCTCGTTGTATTTCCTTTAATTCTAGAGTTAAATTGATAAATAACGTGTAGGAATTTGTTTAACGCATTTGTTTTGGTTACTCGACGTCTCCGTTCTCGTGTAGCCTACATATTGCGTTTTTTTTTAATTTGCTTACCGGGCTAAAGGTTAGCATGTTTAAAATACGTAAGTCGTTTTGTTCAACAAATTTAAGTAGATAACTCATCAGTTGTTTGCATCAGAGCGACAATTTTTGAGATAGTTATTAAAACTGTTTAAAGGTTGTCAAACGTTGTTTCTGGTTGTATTTCCTTTAATTCTAGAGTTAAATTGATAAATAACGTGTACGAATTTGTTTAACGCATTTGTTTTGGTTACTCGACGTCTCCGTTCTCGTGTAGCCTACATATTGCGTTTTTTTTTAATTTGCTTACCGGGCTAAAGGTTAGCATGCTTAAAATACGTAAGTCGTTTTGTTCAACAAATTTAAGTAGATAACTCATCAGTTGTTTGCATCAGAGCGACAATTTTTGAGATAGTTATTAAAACTGTTTAAAGGTTGTCAAACGTTGTTTCTCGTTGTATATCCTTTAATTCTAGAGTTAAATTGATAAATAACGTGTACGAATTTGTTTAACGCATTTGTTTTGGTTACTCGACGTCTCCGTTCTCGTGTAGCCTACATATTGCGTTTTTTTTTTAATTTGCTTACCGGGCTAAAGGCGACAATTTTTGAGATAGTTATTAAAACTGTTTAAAGGTTGTCAAACGTTGTTTCTCGTTGTATATCCTTTAATTCTAGAGTTAAATTGATAAATAACGTGTACGAATTTGTTTAACGCATTTGTTTTGGTTACTCGACGTCTCCGTTCTCGTGTAGCCTACATATTGCGTTTTTTTTTTAATTTGCTTAACGGGCTAAAGGTTAGCATGCTTAAAATACGTAAGTCGTTTTGTTCAACAAATTTAAGTAGATAACTCATCAGTTGTTTGCATCAGAGCGACAATTTTTGAGATAGTTATTAAAACTGTTTAAAGGTTGTCAAACGTTGTTTCTCGTTGTATATCCTTTAATTCTAGAGCTAAATTGATAAATAACGTGTACGAATTTGTTTAACGCATTTGTTTTGGTTACTCCACGTCTCCGTTCTCGTGTAGCCTACATATTGCGTTTTTTTTTTAATTTGCTTACCGGGCTAAAGGTTAGCATGCTTAAAATACGTAAGTCGTTTTGTTCAACAAATTTAAGTAGATAACTCATCAGTTGTTTGCATCAGAGCGAAAATTTTTGAGATAGTTATTAAAACTGTTTAAAGGTTGTCAAACGTTGTTTCTCGTTGTATATCCTTTAATTCTAGAGTTAAATTGATAAATAACGTGTAGGAATTTGTTTAACGCATTTGTTTTGGTTACTCGACGTCTCCGTTCTCGTGTAGCCTACATATTGCGTTTTTTTTTTAATTTGCTTACCGGGCTAAAGGTTAGCATGTTTAAAATACGTAAGTCGTTTTGTTCAACAAATTTAAGTAGATAACTCATCAGTTGTTTGCATCAGAGCGACAATTTTTGAGATAGTTATTAAAACTGTTTAAAGGTTGTCAAACGTTGTTTCTCGTTGTATTTCCTTTAATTCTAGAGTTAAATTGATAAATAACGTGTAGGAATTTGTTTAACGCATTTGTTTTGGTTACTCGACGTCTCCGTTCTCGTGTAGCCTACATATTGCGTTTTTTTTTTTAATTTGCTTACCGGGCTAAAGGTTAGCATGCTTAAAATACGTAAGTCGTTTTGTTCAACAAATTTAAGTAGATAACTCATCAGTTGTTTGCATCAGAGCGAAAATTTTTGAGATAGTTATTAAAACTGTTTAAAGGTTGTCAAACGTTGTTTCTCGTTGTATATCCTTTAATTCTAGAGTTAAATTGATAAATAACGTGTAGGAATTTGTTTAACGCATTTGTTTTGGTTACTCGACGTCTCCGTTCTCGTGTAGCCTACATATTGCGTTTTTTTTTTAATTTGCTTACCGGGCTAAAGGTTAGCATGCTTAAAATACGTAAGTCGTTTTGTTCAACAAATTTAAGTAGATAACTCATCAGTTGTTTGCATCAGAGCGACAATTTTTGAGATAGTTATTAAAACTGTTTAAAGGTTGTCAAACGTTGTTTCTCGTTGTATATCATTTAATTCTAGAGTTAAATTGATAAATAACGTGTACGAATTTGTTTAACGCATTTGTTTTGGTTACTCGACATCTCCGTTCTCGTGTAGCCTACATATTGCGTTTTTTTTTTAATTTGCTTACCGGGCTAAAGGCTAGCATGCTTAAAATACGTAAGTCGTTTTGTTCAACAAATTTAAGTAGATAACTCATCAGTTGTTTGCATCAGAGCGACAATTTTTGAGATAGTTATTAAAACTGTTTAAAGGTTGTCAAACGTTGTTTCTCGTTGTATATCCTCTAATTGTAGAGCTAAATTGATAAATAACGTGTAGGAATTTGTTTAACGCATTTGTTTTGGTTACTCAACGTCTCCGTTCTCGTGTAGCATACATATTGCGTTTTTTTTTTTAATTTGCTTACCGGGCTAAAGGTTAGCATGCTTAAAATACGTAAGTCGTTTTGTTCAACAAATTTAAGTAGATAACTCATCAGTTGTTTGCATCAGAGCGACAATTTTTGAGATAGTTATTAAAACTGTTTAAAGGTTGTCAAACGTTGTTTCTCGTTGTATATCCTTTAATTCTAGAGTTAAATTGATAAATAACGTGTACGAATTTGTTTAACGCATTTGTTTTGGTTACTCGACATCTCCGTACTCGTGTAGCCTACATATTGCGTTTTTTTTTTAAATTTGCTTACCGGGCTAAAGGTTAGCATGCTTAAAATATGTAAGTCGTTTTGTTCAACAAATTTAAGTAGATAACTCATCAGTTGTTTGCATCAGAGCGACAATTTTTGAGATAGTTATTAAAACTGTTTAAAGGTTGTCAAACGTTGTTACTCGTTGTATATCCTTTAATTCTAGAGTTAAATTGATAAATAACGTGTAGGAATTTGTTTAACGCATTTGTTTTGGTTACTCGACGTCTCCGTTCTCGTGTAGCCTACATATTGCGTTTTTTTTTAAATTTGCTTACCGGGCTAAAGGTTAGCATGCTTAAAATACGTAAGTCGTTTTGTTCAACAAATTTAAGTAGATAACTCATCAGTTGTTTGCATCAGAGCGACAATTTTTGAGATAGTTATTAAAACTGTTTAAAGGTTGTCAAACGTTGTTTCTCGTTGTATTTCCTTTAATTCTAGAGTTAAATTGATAAATAACGTATAGGAATTTGTTTAACGCATTTGTTTTGGTTACTCGACGTCTCCGTTCTCGTGTAGCCTACATATTGCGTTTTTTTTTTAATTTGCTTACCGGGCTAAAGGTTAGCATGCTTAAAATACGTAAGTCGTTTTGTTCAACAAATTTAAGTAGATAACTCATCAGTTGTTTGCATCAGAGCGAAAATTTTTGAGATAGTTATTAAAACTGTTTAAAGGTTGTCAAATGTTGTTTCTCGTTGTATATCCTTTAATTCTAGAGTTAAATTGATAAATAACGTGTAGGAATTTGTTTAACGCATTTGTTTTGGTTACTCGACGTCTCCGTTCTCGTGTAGCCTACATATTGGGTTTTTTTTTTAATTTGCTTACCGGGCTAAAGGTTAGCATGCTTAGAATACGTAAGTCGTTTTGTTCAACAAATTTAAGTAGATAACTCATCAGTTGTTTGCATCAGAGCGCCAATTTTTGAGATAGTTATTAAAACTGTTTAAAGGTTGTCAAACGTTGTTTCTCGTTGTATATCCTTTAATTCTAGAGTTAAATTGATAAATAACGTGTACGAATTTGTTTAACGCATTTGTTTTGGTTACTCGACGTCTCCGTTCTCGTGTAGCCTACATATTGCGTTTTTTTTTAATTTGCTTACCGGGCTAAAGGTTAGCATGCTTAAAATACGTAAGTCGTTTTGTTCAACAAATTTAAGTAGATAACTCATCAGTTGTTTGCATCAGAGCGACAATTTTTGAGATAGTTATTAAAACTGTTTAAAGGTTGTCAAACGTTGTTTCTCGTTGTATATCCTTTAATTCTAGAGTTAAATTGATAAATAACGTGTACGAATTTGTTTAACGCATTTGTTTTGGTTACTCGACGTCTCCGTTCTCGTGTAGCCTACATATTGCGTTTTTTTTTTTTAATTTGCTTACCGGGCTAAAGGTTAGCATGCTTAAAATACGTAAGTCGTTTTGTTCAACAAATTTAAGTAGATAACTCATCAGTTGTTTGCATCAGAGCGACAATTTTTGAGATAGTTATTAAAACTGTTTAAAGGTTGTCAAACGTTGTTTCTCGTTGTATATCCTTTAATTCTAGAGTTAAATTGATAAATAACGTGTACGTATTTGTTTAACGCATTTGTTTTGGTTACTCGACGTCTCCGTTCTCGTGTAGCCTACATATTGCGTTTTTTTTTTAATTTGCTTACCGGGCTAAAGGTTAACATGCTTAAAATACGTAAGTCGTTTTGTTCAACAAATTTAAGTAGATAACTCATCAGTTGTTTGCATCAGAGCGACAATTTTTGAGATAGTTATTAAAACTGTTTAAAGGTTGTCAAACGTTGTTTCTCGTTGTATATCCTTTAATTCTAGAGTTAAATTGATAAATAACGCGTACGAATTTGTTTAACGCATTTGTTTTGGTTACTCGACGTCTCCGTTCTCGTGTAGCCTACATATTGCGTTTTTTTTTTAATTTGCTTACCGGGCTAAAGGTTAGCATGCTTAAAATACGTAAGTCGTTTTGTTCAACAAATTTAAGTAGATAACTCATCAGTTGTTTGCATCAGAGCGACAATTTTAGTTATTAAAACTGTTTAAAGGTTGTCAAACGTTGTTTCTCGTTGTATATCCTTTAATTCTAGAGTTAAATTGATAAATAACGTGTAGGAATTTGTTTAACGCATTTGTTTTGGTTACTCGACGTCTCCGTTCTCGTGTAGCCTACATATTGCGTTTTTTTTTTAAATTTGCTTACCGGGCTAAAGGTTAGCATGCTTAAAATACGTAAGTCGTTTTGTTCAACAAAGTTAAGTAGATAACTCATCAGTTGTTTGCATCAGAGCGACAATTTTTGAGATAGTTATTAAAACTGTTTAAAGGTTGTCAAACGTTGTTTCTCGTTGTATATCCTTTAATTCTAGAGTTAAATTGATAAATAACGTGTAGGAATTTGTTTAACGCATTTGTTTTAGTTACTCGACGTCTCCGTTCTCGTGTAGCCTACATATTGCGTTTTTTTTTTAAATTTGCTTACCGGGCTAAAGGTTAGCATGCTTAAAATACGTAAGTCGTTTTGTTCAACAAATTTAAGTAGATAACTCATCAGTTGTTTGCATCAGAGCGACAATTTTTGAGATAGTTATTAAAACTGTTTAAAGGTTGTAAAACGTTGTTTCTCGTTGTATATCCTTTAATTCTAGAGTTAAATTGATAAATAACGTGTACGAATTTGTTTAACGCATTTGTTTTGGTTACTCGACGTCTCCGTTCTCTTGTAGCCTACATATTGCGTTTTTTTTTTAATTTGCTTACCGGGCTAAAGGTTAGCATGCTTAAAATACGTAAGTCGTTTTGTTCAACAAATTTAAGTAGATAACTCATCAGTTGTTTGCATCAGAGCGACAATTTTTGAGATAGTTATTAAAACTGTTTAAAGGTTGTCAAACGTTGTTTCTCGTTGTATATCCTTTAATTCTAGAGTTAAATTGATAAATAACGTGTACGAATTTGTTTAACGCATTTGTTTTGGTTACTCGACGTCTCCGTTCTCGTGTAGCCTACATATTGGGTTTTTTTTTTTAATTTGCTTACCGGGCTAAAGGTTAGCATGCTCAAATACGTAAGTCGTTTTGTTCTACAAATTTAAGTAGATAACTCATCAGTTGTTTGCATCAGAGCGACAATTTTTGAGATAGTTATTAAAACTGTTTAAAGGTTGTCAAACGTTGTTTCTCGTTGTATATCCTTTAATTCTAGAGTTAAATTGATAAATAACGTGTACGAATTTGTTTAACGCATTTGTTTTAGTTACTCGACGTCTCCGTTCTCGTGTAGCCTACATATTGCGTTTTTTTTTTAAATTTGCTTACCGGGCTAAAGGTTAGCATGTTTAAAATACGTAAGTCGTTTTGTTCAACAAATTTAAAGGTTTAAAGGTTGTCAAACGTTGTTTCTCGTTGTATATCCTTTAATTCTAGAGTTAAATTGATAAATAACGTGCACGAATTTGTTTAACGCATTTGTTTTGGTGACTCGACGTCTCCGTTCTCGTGTAGCCTACATATTGCGTTTTTTTTTTAATTTGCTTACCGGGCTAAAGGTTAGCATGCTTAAAATACGTAAGTCGTTTTTTCAACAAATTTAAGTAGATAACTCATCAGTTGTTTGCATCAGAGCGACAATTTTTGAGATAGTTATTAAAACTGTTTAAAGGTTGTCAAACGTAGTTTCTCGTTGTATAACCTTTAATTCTAGAGTTAAATTGATAAATAACGTGTAGAAATTTGTTTAACGCATTTGTTTTGGTTACTCGACGTCTCCGTTCTCGTGTAGCCTACATATTGGGTTTTTTTTTTAATTTGCTTACCGGGCTAAAGGTTAGCATGTTTAAAATACGTAAGTCGTTTTGTTCAACAAATTTAAGTAGATAACTCATCAGTTGTTTGCATCAGAGCGACAATTTTTTAGATAGTTATTAAAACTGTTTAAAGGTTGTCAAACGTTGTTTCTCGTTGTATATTCTTTAATTCTAGAATTAAATTGATAAATAATGTGTACGAATTTGTTTAACGCATTTGTTTTGGTTACTCGACGTCTCCGTTCTCGTGTAGCCTACATATTGCGTTTTTTTTAAATTTGCTTACCGGGCTAAAGGTTAGCATGCTTAAAATACGTAGGTCGTTTTGTTCAACAAATTTAAGTAGATAACTCATCAGTTGTTTGCATCAGAGCGACAATTTTTGAGATAGTTATTAAAACTGTTTAAAGGTTGTCAAACGTTGTTTCTCGTTGTATATCCTTTAATTCTAGAGTTAAATTGATAAATAACGTGTAGGAATTTGTTTAACGCATTTGTTTTGGTTACTCGACGTCTCCGTTCTCGTGTAGCCTACATATTGCGTTTTTTTTTATTTGCTTACCGGGCTAAAGGTTAGCATGTTTAAAATACGTAAGTCGTTTTGTTCAACAAATTTAAGTAGATAACTCATCAGTTGTTTGCATCAGAGCGACAATTTTTGAGATAGTTATTAAAACTGTTTAAAGGTTGTCAAACGTTTTTTCTCGTTGTATATCCTTTAATTCTAGAGTTAAATTGATAAATAACGTGTAGGAATTTGTTTAACGCATTGGTTTTGGTTACTCGACGTCTCCGTTCTCGTGTAGCCTACATATTGCGTTTTTTTTTTAATTTGCTTACCGGGCTAAAGGTTAGCATGCTTAAAATACGTAAGCCGTTTTGTTCAACAAATTTAAGTAGATAACTCATCAGTTGTTTGCATCAGAGCGACAATTTTTGAGATAGTTATTAAAACTGTTTAAAGGTTGTCAAACGTTGTTTCTCGTTGTATTTCCTTTAATTCTAGAGTTAAATTGATAAATAACGTGTAGGAATTTGTTTAACGCATTTGTTTTTGTTACTCGACGTCTCCGTTCTCGTGTAGCCTACATATTGCGTTTTTTTTTAATTTGCTTACCGGGCTAAAGGTTAGCATGTTTAAAATACGTAAGTCGTTTTGTTCAACAAATTTAAGTAGATAACTCATCAGTTGTTTGCATCAGAGCGACAATTTTTGAGATAGTTATTAAAACTGTTTAAAGGTTGTCAAACGTTGTTTCTCGTTGTATTTCCTTTAATTCTAGAGTTAAATTGATAAATAACGTGTAGGAATTTGTTTAACGCATTTGTTTTGGTTACTCGACGTCTCGGTTCTCGTGTAGCCTACATATTGCGTTTTTTTTTTAATTTGCTTACCGGGCTAAAGGTTAGCATGCTTAAAATACGTAAGTCGTTTTGTTCAACTAATTTAAGTAGATAACTCATCAGTTGTTTGCATCAGAGCGAAAATTTTTGAGATAGTTATTAAAACTGTTTAAAGGTTGTCAAACGTTGTTTCTCGTTGTATATCCTTTAATTCTAGAGTTAAATTGATAAATATCGTGTACGAATTTGTTTAACGCATTTGTTTTGGTTACTCGACGTCTCCGTTTTCGTGTAGCCTACATATTGCGTTTTTTTTTTAAATTTGCTTACCGGGCTAAAGGTTAGCATGCTTAAAATATGTAAGTCGTTTTGTTCAACAAATTTAAGTAGATAACTCATCAGTTGTTTGCATCAGAGCGACAATTTTTGAGATAGTTATTAAAACTGTTTAAAGGTTGTCAAACGTTGTTACTCGTTGTATATCCTTTAATTCTAGAGTTAAATTGATAAATAACGTGTAGGAATTTGTTTAACGCATTTGTTTTGGTTACTCGACGTCTCCGTTCTCGTGTAGCCTACATATTGCGTTTTTTTTTTTAATTTGCTTACCGGGCTAAATGTTAGCATGCTTAAAATACGTAAGTCGTTTTGTTCAACAAATTTAAGTAGATAACTCATCAGTTGTTTGCATCAGAGCGACAATTTTTGAGATAGTTATTAAAACTGTTTAAAGGTTGTCAAACGTTGTTTCTCGTTGTATATCCTTTAATTCTAGAGTTAAATTGATAAATAACGTGTAGGAATTTGTTTAACGCATTGGTTTTGGTTACTCGACGTCTCCGTTCTCGTGTAGCCTACATAGTGCGTTTTTTTTTTTAATTTGCTTACCGGGCTAAAGGTTAGCATGCTTAAAATACGTAAGCCGTTTTGTTCAACAAATTTAAGTAGATAACTCATCAGTTGTTTGCATCAGAGCGACAATTTTTGAGATAGTTATTAAAACTGTTTAAAGGTTGTCAAACGTTGTTTCTCGTTGTATTTCCTTTAATTCTAGAGTTAAATTGATAAATAACGTGTAGGAATTTGTTTAACGCATTTGTTTTGGTTACTCGACGTCTCCGTTCTCGTGTAGCCTACATATTGCGTTTTTTTTTAATTTGCTTACCGGGCTAAAGGTTAGCATGTTTAAAATACGTAAGTCGTTTTGTTCAACAAATTTAAGTAGATAACTCATCAGTTGTTTGCATCAGAGCGACAATTTTTGAGATAGTTATTAAAACTGTTTAAAGGTTGTCAAACGTTGTTTCTCGTTGTATTTCCTTTAATTCTAGAGTTAAATTGATAAATAACGTGTAGGAATTTGTTTAACGCATTTGTTTTGGTTACTCGACGTCTCCGTTCTCGTGTAGCCTACATATTGCGTTTTTTTTTTTAATTTGCTTACCGGGCTAAAGGTTAGCATGCTTAAAATACGTAAGTCGTTTTGTTCAACTAATTTAAGTAGATAACTCATCAGTTGTTTGCATCAGAGCGAAAATTTTTGAGTTAGTTATTAAAACTGTTTAAAGGTTGTCAAACGTTGTTTCTCGTTGTATATCCTTTAATTCTAGAGTTAAATTGATAAATAACGTGTAGGAATTTGTTTAACGCATTTGTTTTGGTTACTCGACGTCTCCGTTCTCGTGTAGCCTACATATTGCGTTTTTTTTTTTAATTTGCTTACCGGGCTAAAGGTTAGCATGCTTAAAATACGTAAGTCGTTTTGTTCAACAAATTTAAGTAGATAACTCATCAGTTGTTTGCATCAGAGCGACAATTTTTGAGATAGTTATTAAAACTGTTTAAAGGTTGTCAAACGTTGTTTCTCGTTGTATATCATTTAATTCTAGAGTTAAATTGATAAATAACGTGTACGAATTTGTTTAACGCATTTGTTTTGGTTACTCGACGTCTCCGTTCTCGTGTAGCCTACATATTGCGTTTTTTTTTTAATTTGCTTACCGGGCTAAAGGTTAACATGCTTAAAATACGTAAGTCGTTTTGTTCAACAAATTTAAGTAGATAACTCATCAGTTGTTTGCATCAGAGCGACAATTTTTGAGATAGTTATTAAAACTGTTTAAAGGTTGTCAAACGTTGTTTCTCGTTGTATATCCTTTAATTCTAGAGTTAAATTGATAAATAACGCGTACGAATTTGTTTAATGCATTTGTTTTGGTTACTCGACGTCTCCGTTCTCGTGTAGCCTACATATTGCGTTTTTTTTTTAATTTGCTTACCGGGCTAAAGGTTAGCAGGCTTAAAATACGTAAGTCGTTTTGTTCAACAAATTTAAGTAGATAACTCATCAGTTGTTTGCATCAGAGCGACAATTTTAGTTATTAAAACTGTTTAAAGGTTGTCAAACGTTGTTTCTCGTTGTATATCCTTTAATTCTAGAGTTAAATTGATAAATAACGTGTAGGAATTTGTTTAACGCATTTGTTTTGGTTACTCGACGTCTCCGTTCTCGTGTAGCCTACATATTGCGTTTTTTTTTTAAATTTGCTTACCGGGCTAAAGGTTAGCATGCTTAAAATACGTAAGTCGTTTTGTTCAACAAATTTAAGTAGATAACTCATCAGTTGTTTGCATCAGAGCGACAATTTTTGAGATAGTTATTAAAACTGTTTAAAGGTTGTCAAACGTTGTTTCTCGTTGTATATCCTTTAATTCTAGAGTTAAATTGATAAATAACGTGTAGGAATTTGTTTAACGCATTTGTTTTAGTTACTCGACGTCTCCGTTCTCGTGTAGCCTACATATTGCGTTTTTTTTTTAAATTTGCTTACCGGGCTAAAGGTTAGCATGCTTAAAATACGTAAGTCGTTTTGTTCAACAAATTTAAGTAGATAACTCATCAGTTGTTTGCATCAGAGCGACAATTTTTGAGATAGTTATTAAAACTGTTTAAAGGTTTTAAAACGTTGTTTCTCGTTGTATATCCTTTAATTCTAGAGTTAAATTGATAAATAACGTGTACGAATTTGTTTAACGCATTTGTTTTGGTTACTCGACGTCTCCGTTCTCTTGTAGCCTACATATTGCGTTTTTTTTTTAATTTGCTTACCGGGCTAAAGGTTAGCATGCTTAAAATACGTAAGTCGTTTTGTTCAACAAATTTAAGTAGATAACTCATCAGTTGTTTGCATCAGAGCGACAATTTTTGAGATAGTTATTAAAACTGTTTAAAGGTTGTCAAACGTTGTTTCTCGTTGTATATCCTTTAATTCTAGAGTTAAATTGATAAATAACGTGTACGAATTTGTTTAACGCATTTGTTTTGGTTACTCGACGTCTCCGTTCTCGTGTAGCCTACATATTGGGTTTTTTTTTTTTAATTTGCTTACCGGGCTAAAGGTTAGCATGCTTAAATACGTAAGTCGTTTTGTTCTACAAATTTAAGTAGATAACTCATCAGTTGTTTGCATCAGAGCGACAATTTTTGAGATAGTTATTAAAACTGTTTAAAGGTTGTCAAACGTTGTTTCTCGTTGTATATCCTTTAATTCTAGAGTTAAATTGACAAATAACGTGTACGAATTTGTTTAACGCATTTGTTTTAGTTACTCGACGTCTCGGTTCTCGTGTAGCCTACATATTGCGTTTTTTTTTAAATTTGCTTACCGGGCTAAAGGTTAGCATGTTTAAAATACGTAAGTCGTTTTGTTCAACAAATTTAAAGGTTTAAAGGTTGTCAAACGTTGTTTCTCGTTGTATATCCTTTAATTCTAGAGTTAAATTGATAAATAACGTGCACGAATTTGTTTAACGCATTTGTTTTGGTGACTCGACGTCTCCGTTCTCGTGTAGCCTACATATTGCGTTTTTTTTTTTAATTTGCTTACCGGGCTAAAGGTTAGCATGCTTAAAATACGTAAGTCGTTTTGTTCAACAAATTTAAGTAGATAACTCATCAGTTGTTTGCATCAGAGCGACAATTTTTTAGATAGTTATTAAAACTGTTTAAAGGTTGTCAAACGTTGTTTCTCGTTGTATATCCTTTAATTCTAGAGTTAAATTGATAAATAACGTGTACGAATTTGTTTAACGCATTTGTTTTGGTTACTCGACGTCTCCGTTCTCGTGTAGCCTACATATTGCGTTTTTTTTAATTTGCTTACCGGGCTAAAGGTTAGCATGCTTAAAATACGTAAGTCGTTTTGTTCAACAAATTTAAGTAGATAACTCATCAGTTGTTTGCATCAGAGCGACAATTTTTGAGATAGTTATTAAAACTGTTTAAAGGTTGTCAAACGTTGTTTCTCGTTGTATATCCTTTAATTCTAGAGTTAAATTGATAAATAACTTGTACGAATTTGTTTAACGCATTTGTTTTGGTTACTCGACGTCTCCGTTCTCGTGTAGCCTACATATTGCGTTTTTTTTTTTAATTTGCTTACCGGGCTAAAGGTTAGCATGCTTAAAATACGTAAGTCGTTTTGTTCAACAAATTTAAGTAGATAACTCATCAGTTGTTTGCATCAGAGCGACAATTTTTGAGATAGTTATTAAAACTGTTTAAAGGTTGTCAAACGTTGTTTCTCGTTGTATATCCTTTAATTCTAGAGTTAAATTGATAAATAACGTGTAGGAATTTGTTTAACGCATTTGTTTTGGTTACTCGACGTCTCCGTTCTCGTGTAGCCTACATATTGCGTTTTTTTTTAATTTCCTTACCGGGCTAAAGGTTAGCGTGCTTAAAATACGTAAGTCGTTTTGTTCAACAAATTTAAGTAGATAACTCATCAGTTGTTTGCATCAGAGCGAAAATTTTTGAGATAGTTATTAAAATTGTTTAAAGGTTGTCAAACGTTGTTTCTCGTTGTATATCATTTAATTCTAGAGTTAAATTGATAAATAACGTGTAGAAATTTGTTTAACGCATTTGTTTTGGTTACTCGACGTCTCCGTTCTCGTGTAGCCTACATATTGCGTTTTTTTTTTTAAATTTGCTTACCGGGCTAAAGGTTAGCATGCTTAAAATACGTAAGTCGTTTTGTTCAACAAATTTAAGTAGATAACTCATCAGTTGTTTGCATCAGAGCGACAATTTTTGAGATAGTTATTAAAACTGTTTAAAGGTTGTCAAACGTTGTTTCTCGTTGTATATCATTTAATTCTAGAGTTAAATTGATAAATAACGTGTAGGAATTTGTTTAACGCATTTGTTTTGGTTACTCGACGTCTCCGTTCTCGTGTAGCCTACATATTGCGTTTTTTTTTAATTTGCTTACCGGGCTAAAGGTTAGCATGCTTAAAATACGTAATTCGTTTTTTCAACAAATTTAAGTAGATAACTCATCAGTTGTTTGCATCAGAGCGACAATTTTTGAGATAATTATTAAAACTGTTTAAAGGTTGTCAAACGTTGTTTCTCGTTGTATAACCTTTAATTCTAGAGTTAAATTGATTAATAACGTTTAGAAATTTGTTTAACGCATTTGTTTTGGTTACTCGACGTCTCCGTTCTCGTGTAGCCTACATATTGCGTTTTTTTTTAATTTGCTTACCGGGCTAAAGGTTAGCATGCTTAAAATACGTAAGTCGTTTTGTTCAACAAATTTAAGTAGATAACTCATCAGTTGTTTGCATCAGAGCGACAATTTTTGAGATAGTTATTAAAATTGTTTAAAGGTTGTCAAATGTTGTTTCTCGTTGTATATCCTTTAATTCTAGAGTTAAATTGATAAATAACGTGTACGAATTTGTTTAACGCATTTGTTTTGGTTACTCGACGTCTCCGTTCTCGTGTAGCCTACATATTGCGTTTTTTTTTAATTTGCTTACCGGGGTAAAGGTTAGCATGCTTAAAATACGTAAGTCGTTTTGTTCAACAAATTTAAGTAGATAACTCATCAGTTGTTTGCATCAGAGCGACAATTTTTGAGATAGTTATTAAAACTGTTTAAAGGTTGTCAAACGTTGTTTCTCGTTGTATATCCTTTAATTCTAGAGTTAAATTGATAAATAACGTGCAGGAATTTGTTTAACGCATTTGTTTTGGTTACTCGACGTCTCCGTTCTCGTGTAGCATACATATTGCGTTTTTTTTTTTATTTGCTTACCGGGCTAAAGGTTAGCATGCTTAAAATACGTAAGTCGTTTTGTTCAACAAATTTAAGTAGATAACTCATCAGTTGTTTGCATCAGAGCGACAATTTTTGAGATAGTTATTAAAACTGTTTAAAGGTTGTCAAACGTTGTTTCTCGTTGTATATCCTTTAATTCTAGAGTTAAATTGATAAATAACGTGTACGAATTTGTTTAACGCATTTGTTTTGGTTACTCGACGTCTCCGTTCTCGTGTAGCCTACATATTGCGTTTTTTTTTTTAAATTTGCTTACCGGGCTAAAGGTTAGCATGCTTAAAATATGTAAGTCGTTTTGTTCAACAAATTTAAGTAGATAACTCATCAGTTGTTTGCATCAGAGCGCCAATTTTTGAGATAGTTATTAAAACTGTTTAAAGGTTGTCAAACGTTGTTACTCGTTGTATATCCTTTAATTCTAGAGTTAAATTGATAAATAACGTGTAGGAATTTGTTTAACGCATTTGTTTTGGTTACTCGACGTCTCCGTTCTCGTGTAGCCTACATATTGCGTTTTTTTTTTAATTTGCTTACCGGGCTAAATCTTAGCATGCTTAAAATACGTAAGTCGTTTTGTTCAACAAATTTAAGTAGATAACTCATCAGTTGTTTGCATCAGAGCGACAATTTTTGAGATAGTTATTAAAACTGTTTAAAGGTTGTCAAACGTTGTTTCTCGTTGTATATCCTTTAATTCTAGAGTTAAATTGATAAATAACGTGTAGGAATTTGTTTAACGCATTGGTTTTGGTTACTCGACGTCTCCGTTCTCGTGTAGCCTACATATTGCGTTTTTTTTTTAATTTGCTTACCGGGCTAAAGGTTAGCATGCTTAAAATACGTAAGCCGTTTTGTTCAACAAATTTAAGTAGATAACTCATCAGTTGTTTGCATCAGAGCGACAATTTTTGAGATAGTTATTAAAACTGTTTAAAGGTTGTCAAACGTTGTTTCTCGTTGTATTTCCTTTAATTCTAGAGTTAAATTGATAAATAACGTGTAGGAATTTGTTTAACGCATTTGTTTTGGTTACTCGACGTCTCCGTTCTCGTGTAGCCTACATATTGCGTTTTTTTTAATTTGCTTACCGGGCTAAAGGTTAGCATGTTTAAAATACGTAAGTCGTTTTTTTCAACAAATTTAAGTAGATAACTCATCAGTTGTTTGCATCAGAGCGACAATTTTTGAGATAGTTATTAAAACTGTTTAAAGGTTGTCAAACGTTGTTTCTCGTTGTATTTCCTTTAATTCTAGAGTAAAATTGATAAATAACGTGTACGAATTTGTTTAACGCATTTGTTTTGGTTACTCGACGTCTCCGTTCTCGTGTAGCCTACATATTGCGTTTTTTTTAAATTTGCTTACCGGGCTAAAGGTTAGCATGCTTAAAATACGTAAGTCGTTTTGTTCAACAAATTTAAGTAGATAACTCATCAGTTGTTTGCATCAGAGCGACAATTTTTGAGATAGTTATTAAAACTGTTTAAAGGTTGTCAAACGTTGTTTCTCGTTGTATATCCTTTAATTCTAGAGTTAAATTGATAAATAACGTGTACGAATTTGTTTAACGCATTTGTTTTGGTTACTCGACGTCTCCGTTCTCGTGTAGCCTACATATTGCGTTTTTTTTTTAATTTGCTTACCGGGCTAAAGGCGACAATTTTTGAGATAGTTATTAAACTGTTTAAAGGTTGTCAAACGTTGTTTCTCGTTGTATATCCTTTAATTCTAGAGTTAAATTGATAAATAACGTGTACGAATTTGTTTAACGCATTTGTTTTGTTTACTCGACGTCTCCGTTCTCGTGTAGCCTACATATTGCGTTTTTTTTTTAATTTGCTTACCGGGCTAAATCTTAGCATGCTTAAAATACGTAAGTCGTTTTGTTCAACAAATTTAAGTAGATAACTCATCAGTTGTTTGCATCAGAGCGACAATTTTTGAGATAGTTATTAAAACTGTTTAAAGGTTGTCAAACGTTGTTTCTCGTTGTATTTCCTTTAATTCTAGAGTTAAATTGATAAATAACGTGTAGGAATTTGTTTAACGCATTTGTTTTGGTTACTCGACGTCTCCGTTCTCGTGTAGCCTACATATTGCGTTTTTTTTTTAATTTGCTTACCGGGCTAAATCTTAGCATGCTTAAAATACGTAAGTCGTTTTGTTCAACAAATTTAAGTAGATAACTCATCAGTTGTTTGCATCAGAGCGACAATTTTTGAGATAGTTATTAAAACTGTTTAAAGGTTTTAAAACGTTGTTTCTCGTTGTATATCCTTTAATTCTAGAGTTAAATTGATAAATAACGTGTACGAATTTGTTTAACGCATTTGTTTTGGTTACTCGACGTCTCCGTTCTCTTGTAGCCTACATATTGCGTTTTTTTTTTAATTTGCTTACCGGGCTAAAGGTTAGCATGCTTAAAATACGTAAGTCGTTTTGTTCAACAAATTTAAGTAGATAACTCATCAGTTGTTTGCATCAGAGCGACAATTTTTGAGATAGTTATTAAAACTGTTTAAAGGTTGTCAAACGTTGTTTCTCGTTGTATATCCTTTAATTCTAGAGTTAAATTGATAAATAACGTGTACGAATTTGTTTAACGCATTTGTTTTGGTTACTCGACGTCTCCGTTCTCGTGTAGCCTACATATTGGGTTTTTTTTTTTTAATTTGCTTACCGGGCTAAAGGTTAGCATGCTTAAATACGTAAGTCGTTTTGTTCTACAAATTTAAGTAGATAACTCATCAGTTGTTGGCATCAGAGCGACAATTTTTGAGATAGTTATTAAAACTGTTTAAAGGTTGTCAAACGTTGTTTCTCGTTGTATATCCTTTAATTCTAGAGTTAAATTGATAAATAACGTGTACGAATTTGTTTAACGCATTTGTTTTAGTTACTCGACGTCTCGGTTCTCGTGTAGCCTACATATTGCGTTTTTTTTTAAATTTGCTTACCGGGCTAAAGGTTAGCATGTTTAAAATACTTAAGTCGTTTTGTTCAACAAATTTAAAGGTTTAAAGGTTGTCAAACGTTGTTTCTCGTTGTATATCCTTTAATTCTAGAGTTAAATTGATAAATAACGTGCACGAATTTGTTTAACGCATTTGTTTTGGTGACTCGACGTCTCCGTTCTCGTGTAGCCTACATATTGCGTTTTTTTTTTTAATTTGCTTACCGGGCTAAAGGTTAGCATGCTTAAAATACGTAAGTCGTTTTGTTCAACAAATTTAAGTAGATAACTCATCAGTTGTTTGCATCAGAGCGACAATTTTTTAGATAGTTATTAAAACTGTTTAAAGGTTGTCAAACGTTGTTTCTCGTTGTATATCCTTTAATTCTAGAGTTAAATTGATAAATAACGTGTACGAATTTGTTTAACGCATTTGTTTTGGTTACTCGACGTCTCCGTTCTCGTGTAGCCTACATATTGCGTTTTTTTTAATTTGCTTACCGGGCTAAAGGTTAGCATGCTTAAAATACGTAAGTCGTTTTGTTCAACAAATTTAAGTAGATAACTCATCAGTTGTTTGCATCAGAGCGACAATTTTTGAGATAGTTATTAAAACTGTTTAAAGGTTGTCAAACGTTGTTTCTCGTTGTATATCCTTTAATTCTAGAGTTAAATTGATAAATAACTTGTACGAATTTGTTTAACGCATTTGTTTTGGTTACTCGACGTCTCCGTTCTCGTGTAGCCTACATATTGCGTTTTTTTTTTAATTTGCTTACCGGGCTAAAGGTTAGCATGCTTAAAATACGTAAGTCGTTTTGTTCAACAAATTTAAGTAGATAACTCATCAGTTGTTTGCATCAGAGCGACAATTTTTGAGATAGTTATTAAAACTGTTTAAAGGTTGTCAAACGTTGTTTCTCGTTGTATATCCTTTAATTCTAGAGTTAAATTGATAAATAACGTGTAGGAATTTGTTTAACGCATTTGTTTTGGTTACTCGACGTCTCCGTTCTCGTGTAGCCTACATATTGCGTTTTTTTTTAATTTCCTTACCGGGCTAAAGGTTAGCGTGCTTAAAATACGTAAGTCGTTTTGTTCAACAAATTTAAGTAGATAACTCATCAGTTGTTTGCATCAGAGCGAAAATTTTTGAGATAGTTATTAAAATTGTTTAAAGGTTGTCAAACGTTGTTTCTCGTTGTATATCATTTAATTCTAGAGTTAAATTGATAAATAACGTGTAGAAATTTGTTTAACGCATTTGTTTTGGTTACTCGACGTCTCCGTTCTCGTGTAGCCTACATATTGCGTTTTTTTTTTTAAATTTGCTTACCGGGCTAAAGGTTAGCATGCTTAAAATACGTAAGTCGTTTTGTTCAACAAATTTAAGTAGATAACTCATCAGTTGTTTGCATCAGAGCGACAATTTTTGAGATAGTTATTAAAACTGTTTAAAGGTTGTCAAACGTTGTTTCTCGTTGTATATCATTTAATTCTAGAGTTAAATTGATAAATAACGTGTAGGAATTTGTTTAACGCATTTGTTTTGGTTACTCGACGTCTCCGTTCTCGTGTAGCCTACATATTGCGTTTTTTTTTTAATTTGCTTACCGGGCTAAAGGTTAGCATGCTTAAAATACGTAATTCGTTTTTTCAACAAATTTAAGTAGATAACTCATCAGTTGTTTGCATCAGAGCGACAATTTTTGAGATAATTATTAAAACTGTTTAAAGGTTGTCAAACGTTGTTTCTCGTTGTATAACCTTTAATTCTAGAGTTAAATTGATTAATAACGTGTAGAAATTTGTTTAACGCATTTGTTTTGGTTACTCGACGTCTCCGTTCTCGTGTAGCCTACATATTGCGTTTTTTTTTAATTTGCTTACCGGGCTAAAGGTTAGCATGCTTAAAATACGTAAGTCGTTTTGTTCAACAAATTTAAGTAGATAACTCATCAGTTGTTTGCATCAGAGCGACAATTTTTGAGATAGTTATTAAAATTGTTTAAAGGTTGTCAAACGTTGTTTCTCGTTGTATATCCTTTAATTCTAGAGTTAAATTGATAAATAACGTGTACGAATTTGTTTAACGCATTTGTTTTGGTTACTCGACGTCTCCGTTCTCGTGTAGCCTACATATTGCGTTTTTTTTTAATTTGCTTACCGGGGTAAAGGTTAGCATGCTTAAAATACGTAAGTCGTTTTGTTCAACAAATTTAAGTAGATAACTCATCAGTTGTTTGCATCAGAGCGACAATTTTTGAGATAGTTATTAAAACTGTTTAAAGGTTGTCAAACGTTGTTTCTCGTTGTATATCCTTTAATTCTAGAGTTAAATTGATAAATAACGTGTAGGAATTTGTTTAACGCATTTGTTTTGGTTACTCGACGTCTCCGTTCTCGTGTAGCATACATATTGCGTTTTTTTTTTTATTTGCTTACCGGGCTAAAGGTTAGCATGCTTAAAATACGTAAGTTGTTTTGTTCAACAAATTTAAGTAGATAACTCATCAGTTGTTTGCATCAGAGCGACAATTTTTGAGATAGTTATTAAAACTGTTTAAAGGTTGTCAAACGTTGTTTCTCGTTGTATATCCTTTAATTCTAGAGTTAAATTGATAAATAACGTGTACGAATTTGTTTAACGCATTTGTTTTGGTTACTCGACGTCTCCGTTCTCGTGTAGCCTACATATTGCGTTTTTTTTTTTAAATTTGCTTACCGGGCTAAAGGTTAGCATGCTTAAAATATGTAAGTCGTTTTGTTCAACAAATTTAAGTAGATAACTCATCAGTTGTTTGCATCAGAGCGCCAATTTTTGAGATAGTTATTAAAACTGTTTAAAGGTTGTCAAACGTTGTTACTCGTTGTATATCCTTTAATTCTAGAGTTAAATTGATAAATAACGTGTAGGAATTTGTTTAACGCATTTGTTTTGGTTACTCGACGTCTCCGTTCTCGTGTAGCCTACATATTGCGTTTTTTTTTTAATTTGCTTACCGGGCTAAATCTTAGCATGCTTAAAATACGTAAGTCGTTTTGTTCAACAAATTTAAGTAGATAACTCATCAGTTGTTTGCATCAGAGCGACAATTTTTGAGATAGTTATTAAAACTGTTTAAAGGTTGTCAAACGTTGTTTCTCGTTGTATATCCTTTAATTCTAGAGTTAAATTGATAAATAACGTGTAGGAATTTGTTTAACGCATTGGTTTTGGTTACTCGACGTCTCCGTTCTCGTGTAGCCTACATATTGCGTTTTTTTTTTAATTTGCTTACCGGGCTAAAGGTTAGCATGCTTAAAATACGTAAGCCGTTTTGTTCAACAAATTTAAGTAGATAACTCATCAGTTGTTTGCATCAGAGCGACAATTTTTGAGATAGTTATTAAAACTGTTTAAAGGTTGTCAAACGTTGTTTCTCGTTGTATTTCCTTTAATTCTAGAGTTAAATTGATAAATAACGTGTAGGAATTTGTTTAACGCATTTGTTTTGGTTACTCGACGTCTCCGTTCTCGTGTAGCCTACATATTGCGTTTTTTTTAATTTGCTTACCGGGCTAAAGGTTAGCATGTTTAAAATACGTAAGTCGTTTTTTTCAACAAATTTAAGTAGATAACTCATCAGTTGTTTGCATCAGAGCGACAATTTTTGAGATAGTTATTAAAACTGTTTAAAGGTTGTCAAACGTTGTTTCTCGTTGTATTTCCTTTAATTCTAGAGTTAAATTGATAAATAACGTGTACGAATTTGTTTAACGCATTTGTTTTGGTTACTCGACGTCTCCGATCTCGTGTAGCCTACATATTGCGTTTTTTTTAAATTTGCTTACCGGGCTAAAGGTTAGCATGCTTAAAATACGTAAGTCGTTTTGTTCAACAAATTTAAGTAGATAACTCATCAGTTGTTTGCATCAGAGCGACAATTTTTGAGATAGTTATTAAAACTGTTTAAAGGTTGTCAAACGTTGTTTCTCGTTGTATATCCTTTAATTCTAGAGTTAAATTGATAAATAACGTGTACGAATTTGTTTAACGCATTTGTTTTGGTTACTCGACGTCTCCGTTCTCGTGTAGCCTACATATTGCGTTTTTTTTTTAATTTGCTTACCGGGCTAAAGGCGACAATTTTTGAGATAGTTACTAAAACTGTTTAAAGGTTGTCAAACGTTGTTTCTCGTTGTATATCCTTTAATTCTAGAGTTAAATTGATAAATAACGTGTACGAATTTGTTTAACGCATTTGTTTTGTTTACTCGACGTCTCCGTTCTCGTGTAGCCTACATATTGCGTTTTTTTTTTAATTTTCTTACCGGGCTAAAGGTTAGCATGCTTAAAATACGTAAGTCGTTTTGTTCAACAAATTTAAGTAGATAACTCATCAGTTGTTTGCATCAGAGCGACAATTTTTGAGATAGTTATTAAAACTGTTTAAAGGTTGTCAAACGTTGTTTCTCGTTGTATATCCTTTAATTCTAGAGTTAAATTGATAAATAACGTGTACGAATTTGTTTAACGCATTTGTTTTGGTTACTCGACGTCTCCGTTCTCGTGTAACCTACATATTGCGTTTTTTTTTTAATTTGCTTACCGGGCTAAAGGTTAGCATGCTTAAAATACGTAAGTCGTTTTGTTCAACAAATTTAAGTAGATAACTCATCAGTTGTTTGCATCAGAGCGACAATTTTTGAGATAGTTATTAAAAGTGTTTAAAGGTTGTCAAACGTTGTTTCTCGTTGTATATCCTTTAATTCTAGAGTTAAATTGATAAATAACGTGTAGGAATTTGTTTAACGCATTTGTTTTGGTTACTCGACGTCTCCGTTCTCGTGTAGTCTACATATTGCGTTTTTTTTTTTAATTTGCTTACCGGGCTAAAGGTTAGCATGCTTAAAATACGTAAGTCGTTTTGTTCAACAAATTTAAGTAGATCAGTTGTTTGCATCAGAGCGACAATTTTTGAGATAGTTATTAAAACTGTTTAAAGGTTGTCAAACGTTGTTTCTCGTTGTATATCCTTTAATTCTAGAGTTAAATTGATAAATAACGTGTACGAATTTGTTTAGCGCATTTGTTTTGGTTACTCGACGTCTCCGTTCTCGTGTAGCCTACATATTGCGTTTTTTTTTAATTTGCTTACCGGGCTAAAGGTTAGCATGCTTAAAATACGTAAGTCGTTTTGTTCAACAAATTTAAGTAGATAACTCATCAGTTGTTTGCATCAGAGCGACAATTTTTGAGATAGTTATTAAAACTGTTTAAAGGTTGTCAAACGTTGTTTCTCGTTGTATATCCTTTAATTCTAGAGTTAAATTGATAAATAACGTGTAGGAATTTGTTTAACGCATTTGTTTTGGTTACTCGACGTCTCCGTTCTCGTGTAGCATACATATTGCGTTTTTTTTTTAATTTGGTTACCGGGCTAAAGGTTAGCATGCTTAAAATACGTAAGTCGTTTTGTTCAACAAATTTAAGTAGATAAATCATCAGTTGTTTGCATCAGAGCGACAATTTTTGAGATAGTTATTAAAACTGTTTAAAGGTTGTCAAACGTTGTTTCTCGTTGTATATCCTTTAATTCTAGAGTTAAATTGATAAATAACGTGTACGAATTTGTTTAACGCATTTGTTTTGGTTACTCGACGTCTCCGTTCTCGTGTAGCCTACATATTGCGTTTTTTTTTTTTAAATTTGCTTACCGGGCTAAAGGTTAGCATGCTTAAAATATGTAAGTCGTTTTGTTCAACAAATTTAAGTAGATAACTCATCAGTTGTTTGCATCAGAGCGACAATTTTTGAGATAGTTATTAAAACTGTTTAAAGGTTGTCAAACGTTGTTACTCGTTGTATATCCTTTAATTCTAGAGTTAAATTGATAAATAACGTGTAGGAATTTGTTTAACGCATTTGTTTTGGTTACTCGACGTCTCCGTTCTCGTGTAGCATACATATTGCGTTTTTTTTTTAATTTGCTTACCCGGCTAAATGTTAGCATGCTTAAAATACGTAAGTCGTTTTGTTCAACAAATTTAAGTAGATAACTCATCAGTTGTTTGCATCAGAGCGACAATTTTTGAGATAGTTATTAAAACTGTCAAACGTTTTTTCTCGTTGTATATCCTTTAATTCTAGAGTTAAATTGATAAATAACGTGTACGAATTTGTTTAACGCATTTGTTTTGGTTACTCGACGTCTCCGTTCTCGTGTAGCCTACATATTGCGTTTTTTTTTTTAATTTGCTTACCGGGCTAAAGGTTAACATGCTTAAAATACGTAAGTCGTTTTGTTCAACAAATTTAAGTAGATAACTCATCAGTTGTTTGCATCAGAGCGACAATTTTTGAGATAGTTATTAAAACTGTTTAAAGGTTGTAAAACGTTGTTTCTCGTTGTATATCCTTTAATTCTAGAGTTAAATTGATAAATAACGCGTACGAATTTGTTTAACGCATTTGTTTTGGTTACTCGACGTCTCCGTTCTCGTGTAGCCTACATATTGCGTTTTTTTTTTAATTTGCTTACCGGGCTAAAGGTTAGCATGCTTAAAATACGTAAGTCGTTTTGTTCAACAAATTTAAGTAGATAACTCATCAGTTGTTTGCATCAGAGCGACAATTTTAGTTATTAAAACTGTTTAAAGGTTGTCAAACGTTGTTTCGCGTTGTATATCCTTTAGTTCTAGAGTTAAATTGATAAATAACGTGTAGGAATTTGTTTAACGCATTTGTTTTGGTTACTCGACGTCTCCGTTCTCGTGTAGCCTACATATTGCGTTTTTTTTTTAAATTTGCTTACCGGGCTAAAGGTTAGCATGCTTAAAATACGTAAGTCGTTTTGTTCAACAAAGTTAAGTAGATAACTCATCAGTTGTTTGCATCAGAGCGACAATTTTTGAGATAGTTATTAAAACTGTTTAAAGGTTGTCAAACGTTGTTTCTCGTTGTATATCCTTTAATTCTAGAGTTAAATTGATAAATAACGTGTAGGAATTTGTTTAACGCATTTGTTTTAGTTACTCGACGTCTCCGTTCTCGTGTAGCCTACATATTGCGTTTTTTTTTTAATTTGCTTACCGGGCTAAAGGTTAGCATGCTTAAAATACGTAAGTCGTTTTGTTCAACAAATTTAAGTAGATAACTCATCAGTTGTTTGCATCAGAGCGACAATTTTTGAGATAGTTATTAAAACTGTTTAAAGGTTTTAAAACGTTGTTTCTCGTTGTATATCCTTTAATTCTAGAGTTAAATTGATAAATAACGTGTACGAATTTGTTTAACGCATTTGTTTTGGTTACTCGACGTCTCCGTTCTCTTGTAGCCTACATATTGCGTTTTTTTTTTAATTTGCTTACCGGGCTAAAGGTTAGCATGCTTAAAATACGTAAGTCGTTTTGTTCAACAAATTTAAGTAGATAACTCATCAGTTGTTTGCATCAGAGCGACAATTTTTGAGATAGTTATTAAAACTGTTTAAAGGTTGTCAAACGTTGTTTCTCGTTGTATATCCTTTAATTCTAGAGTTAGATTGATAAATAACGTGTACGAATTTGTTTAACGCATTTGTTTTGGTTACTCGACGTCTCCGTTCTCGTGTAGCCTACATATTGCGTTTTTTTTTTTAATTTGCTTACCGGGCTAAAGGTTATCATGCTTAAATACGTAAGTCGTTTTGTTCTACAAATTTAAGTAGATAACTCATCAGTTGTTTGCATCAGAGCGACAATTTTTGAGATAGTTATTAAAACTGTTTAAAGGTTGTCAAACGTTGTTTCTCGTTGTATATCCTTTAATTCTAGAGTTAAATTGATAAATAACGTGTACGAATTTGTTTAACGCATTTGTTTTAGTTACTCGACGTCTCCGTTCTCGTGTAGCCTACATATTGCGTTTTTTTTTTTAATTTGCTTACCGGGCTAAAGGTTAGCATGTTTAAAATACGTAAGTCGTTTTGTTCAACAAATTTAAAGGTTTAAAGGTTGTCAAACGTTGTTTCTCGTTGTATATCCTTTAATTCTAGAGTTAAATTGATAAATAACGTGCACGAATTTGTTTAACGCATTTGTTTTGGTGACTCGACGTCTCCGTTCTCGTGTAGCCTACATATTGCGTTTTTTTTTTTTAATTTGCTTACCGGGCTAAAGGTTAGCATGCTTAAAATACGTAAGTCGTTTTTTCAACAAATTTAAGTAGATAACTCATCAGTTGTTTGCATCAGAGCGACAATTTTTGAGATAGTTATTAAAACTGTTTAAAGGTTGTCAAACGTTGTTTCTCGTTGTATAACCTTTAATTCTATAGTTAAATTGATAAATAACGTGTAGAAATTTGTTTAACGAATTTCTTTTGGTTACTCGACGTCTCCGTTCTCGTGTAGCCTACATATTGCGTTTTTTTTTTAATTTGCTTACCGGGCTAAAGGTTAGCATGTTTAAAATACGTAAGTCGTTTTGTTCAACAAATTTAAGTAGATAACTCATCAGTTGTTTGCATCAGAGCGACAATTTTTGAGATAGTTATTAAAACTATTTAAAGGTTGTCAAACGTTGTTTCTCGTTGTATATACTTTAATTCTAGAGTTAAATTGATAAATAAAGCGTACGAATTTGTTTTGGTTACTCGACGTCTCCGTTCTCGTGTAGCCTACATATTGCGTTTTTTTTTTAATTTGCTTACCGGGCTAAAGGTTAGCATGCTTAAAATACGTAAGTCGTTTTGTTCAACAAATTTAAGTAGATAACTCATCAGTTGTTTGCATCAGAGCGACAATTTTAGTTATTAAAACTGTTTAAAGGTTGTCAAACGTTGTTTCTCGTTGTATATCCTTTAATTCTAGAGTTAAATTGATAAATAACGTGTAGGAATTTGTTTAACGCATTTGTTTTGGTTACTCGACGTCTCCGTTCTCGTGTAGCCTACATATTGCGTTTTTTTTTTTAAATTTGCTTACCGGGCTAAAGGTTAGCATGCTTAAAATACGTAAGTCGTTTTGTTCAACAAAGTTAAGTTGATAACTCATCAGTTGTTTGCATCAGAGCGACAATTGTTGAGATAGTTATTAAAACTGTTTAAAGGTTGTCAAACGTTGTTTCTCGTTGTATATCCTTTAATTCTAGAGTTAAATTGATAAATAACGTGTAGGAATTTGTTTAACGCATTTGTTTTAGTTACTCGACGTCTCCGTTCTCGTGTAGCCTACATATTGCGTTTTTTTTTTAAATTTGCTTACCGGGCTAAAGGTTAGCATGCTTAAAATACGTAAGTCGTTTTGTTCAACAAATTTAAGTAGATAACTCATCAGTTGTTTGCATCAGAGCGACAATTTTTGAGATAGTTATTAAAACTGTTTAAAGGTTGTAAAACGTTATTTCTCGTTGTATATCCTTTAATTCTAGAGTTAAATTGATAAATAACGTGTACGAATTTGTTTAACGCATTTGTTTTGGTTACTCGACGTCTCCGTTCTCTTGTAGCCTACATATTGCGTTTTTTTTTTAATTTGCTTACCGGGCTAAAGGTTAGCATGCTTAAAATACGTAAGTCGTTTTGTTCAACAAATTTAAGTAGATAACTCATCAGTTGTTTGCATCAGAGCGACAATTTTTGGGATAGTTATTAAAACTGTTTAAAGGTTGTCAAACGTTGTTTCTCGTTGTATATCCTTTAATTCTAGAGTTAAGTTGATAAATAACGTGTACGAATTTGTTTAACGCATTTGTTTTGGTTACTCGACGGCTCCGTTCTCGTGTAGCCTACATATTGCGTTTTTTTTTTTAATTTGCTTACCGGGCTAAAGGTTAGCATGCTTAAATACGTAAGTCGTTTTGTTCTACAAATTTAAGTAGATAACTCATCAGTTGTTTGCATCAGAGCGACAATTTTTGAGATAGTTATTAAAACTGTTTAAAGGTTGTCAAACGTTGTTTCTCGTTGTATATCCTTTAATTCTAGAGTTATATTGATAAATAACGTGTACGAATTTGTTTAACGCATTCGTTTTAGTTACTCGACGTCTCCGTTCTCGTGTAGCCTACATATTGCGTTTTTTTTTTAAATTTGCTTACCGGGCTAAAGGTTAGCATGTTTAAAATACGTAAGTCGTTTTGTTCAACAAATTTAAAGGTTTAAAGGTTGTCAAACGTTGTTTCTCGTTGTATATCCTTTAATTCTAGAGTTAAATTGATAAATAACGTGCACGAATTTGTTTAACGCATTTGTTTTGGTGACTCGACGTCTCCGTTCTCGTGTAGCCTACATATTGCGTTTTTTTTTTTAATTTGCTTACCGGGCTAAAGGTTAGCATGCTTAAAATACGTAAGTCGTTTTTTCAACAAATTTAAGTAGATAACTCATCAGTTGTTTGCATCAGAGCGACAATTTTTGAGATAGTTATTAAAACTGTTTAAAGGTTGTCAAACGTAGTTTCTCGTTGTATAACCTTTAATTCTAGAGTTAAATTGATAAATAACGTGTAGAAATTTGTTTAACGCATTTGTTTTGGTTACTCGAAGTCTCCGTTCTCGTGTAGCCTACATATTGCGTTTTTTTTTTTAATTTGCTTACCGGGCTAAAGGTTAGCATGTTTAAAATACGTAAGTCGTTTTGTTCAACAAATTTAAGTAGATAACTCATCAGTTGTTTGCATCAGAGCGACAATTTTTTAGATAGTTATTAAAACTGTTTAAAGGTTGTCAAACGTTGTTTCTCGTTGTATATCCTTTAATTCTAGAATTAAATTGATAAATAACGTGTACGAATTTGTTTAACGCATTTGTTTTGGTTACTCGACGTCTCCGTTCTCGTGTAGCCTACAAATTGCGTTTTTTTTTAATTTGCTTACCGGGCTAAAGGTTAGCATGCTTAAAATACGTAGGTCGTTTTGTTCAACAAATTTAAGTAGATAACTCATCAGTTGTTTGCATCAGAGCGACAATTTTTGAGATAGTCATTAAAACTGTTTAAAGGTTGTCAAACGTTTTTTCTCGTTGTATATCCTTTAATTCTAGAGTTAAATTGATAAATAACTTGTAAGAATTTGTTTAACGCATTTGTTTTGGTTACTCGACGTCTCCGTTCTCGTGTAGCCTACATATTGCGTTTTTTTTTTTTAATTTGCTTACCGGGCTAAAGGTTAGCATGCTTAAAATACGTAAGTCGTTTTGTTCAACAAATTTAAGTAGATAACTCATCAGTTGTTTGCATCAGAGCGACAATTTTTGAGATAGTTATTAAAACTGTTTAAAGGTTGTCAAACGTTGTTTCTCGTTGTATATCCTTTAATTCTAGAGTTAAATTGATAAATAACGTGTAGGAATTTGTTTAACGCATTTGTTTTGGTTACTCGACGTCTCCGTTCTCGTGTAGCCTACATATTGCGTTTTTTTTTTAATTTGCTTACCGGGCTAAAGGTTAGCATGCTTAAACTACGTAAGTCGTTTTGTTCAACAAATTTAAGTAGATAACTCATCAGTTGTTTGCATCAGAGCGACAATTTTTGAGATAGTTACTAAAACTGTTTAAAGGTTGTCAAACGTTGTTTCTCGTTGTATATCCTTTAATTCTAGAGTTAAATTGATAAATAACTTGTACGAATTTGTTTAACGCATTTGTTTTGGTTACTCGACGTCTCCGTTCTCGTGTAGCCTACATATTGTTTTTTTTTTAATTTGCTTACCGGGCTAAATGTTAGCATGCTTAAAATACGTAAGTCGTTTTGTTCAACAAATTTAAGTAGATAACTCATCAGTTGTTTGCATCAGAGCGACAATTTTTGAGATAGTTATTAAAACTGTTTAAAGGTTGTCAAACGTTGTTTCTCGTTGTATATCCTTTAATTCTAGAGTTAAATTGATAAATAACGTGTAGGAATTTGTTTAACGCATTGGTTTTGGTTACTCGATGTCTCCGTTCTCGTGTAGCCTACATATTGCGTTTTTTTTTAATTTGCTTACCGGGCTAAAGGTTAGCATGCTTAAAATACGTAAGCCGTTTTGTTCAACAAATTTAAGTAGATAACTCATCAGTTGTTTGCATCAGAGCGACAATTTTTGAGATAGTTATTAAAACTGTTTAAAGGTTGTCAAACGTTGTTTCTCGTTGTATTTCCTTTAATTCTAGAGTTAAATTGATAAATAACGTGTAGGAATTTGTTTAACGCATTTGTTTTGGTTACTCGACGTCTCCGTTCTCGTGTAGCCTACATATTGCGTTTTTTTTTTAATTTGCTTACCGGGCTAAAGGTTAGCATGTTTAAAATACGTAGGTCGTTTTGTTCAACAAATTTAAGTAGATAACTCATCAGTTGTTTGCATCAGAGCGACAATTTTTGAGATAGTTATTAAAACTGTTTAAAGGTTGTCAAACGTTGTTTCTCGTTGTATAACCTTTAATTCTAGAGTTAAATTGATAAATAACGTGTAGGAATTTGTTTAACGCATTTGTTTTGGTTACTCGACGTCTCCGTTCTCGTGTAGCCTACATATTGCGTTTTTTTTTTAATTTGCTTACCGGGCTAAAGGTTAGCATGCTTAAAATACGTAAGTCGTTTTGTTCAACAAATTTAAGTAGATAACTCATCAGTTGTTTGCATCAGAGCGAAAATTTTTGAGATAGTTATTAAAACTGTTTAAAGGTTGTCAAACGTTGTTTCTCGTTGTATATCCTTTAATTCTAGAGTTAAATTGATAAATAACGTGTAGGAATTTGTTTGACGCATTTGTTTTGGTTACTCGACGTCTCCGTTCTCGTGTAGCCTACATATTGGGTTTTTTTTTTTAATTTGCTCACCGGGCTAAAGGTTAGCATGCTTAGAATACGTAAGTCGTTTTGTTCAACAAATTTAAGTAGATAACTCATCAGTTGTTTGCATCAGAGCGACAATTTTTGAGATAGTTATTAAAACTGTTTAAAGGTTGTCAAACGTTGTTTCTCGTTGTATATCCTTTAATTCTAGAGTTAAATTGATAAATAACGTGTAGGAATTTGTTTAACGCATTTGTTTTGGTTACTCGACGTCTCCGTTCTCGTGTAGCCTACATATTGCGTTTTTTTTTTAATTTGCTTACCGGGCTAAAGGTTAGCATGCTTAAAATACGTAAGTCGTTTTGTTCAACAAATTTGAGTAGATAACTCATCAGTTGTTTGCATCAGAGCGACAATTTTGGAGATAGTTATTAAAACTGTTTAAAGGTTGTCAAACGTTGTTTCTCGTTGTATATCCTTTAATTCTAGAGTTAAATTGATAAATAACGCGTACGAATTTGTTTAACGCATTTGTTTTGGTTACTCGACGTCTCCGTTCTCGTGTAGCCTACATATTGCGTTTTTTTTTTAATTTGCTTACCGGGCTAAAGGTTAAAAAAAAAAAAAAAAGGTTAGCATGCTTAAAATACGTAAGTCGTTTTGTTCAACAAATTTAAGTAGATAACTCATCAGTTGTTTGCATCAGAGCGACAATTTTTGAGATAGTTATTAAAACTGTTTAAAGGTTGTCAAACGTTGTTTCTCGTTGTATATCCTTTAATTCTAGAGTTAAATTGATAAATAACGTGTAGGAATTTGTTTGACGCATTTGTTTTGGTTACTCGACGTCTCCGTTCTCGTGTAGCCTACATATTGGGTTTTTTTTTTTAATTTGCTCACCGGGCTAAAGGTTAGCATGCTTAGAATACGTAAGTCGTTTTGTTCAACAAATTTAAGTAGATAACTCATCAGTTGTTTGCATCAGAGCGACAATTTTTGAGATAGTTATTAAAACTGTTTAAAGGTTGTCAAACGTTGTTTCTCGTTGTATATCCTTTAATTCTAGAGTTAAATTGATAAATAACGTGTAGGAATTTGTTTAACGCATTTGTTTTGGTTACTCGACGTCTCCGTTCTCGTGTAGCCTACATATTGCGTTTTTTTTTTAATTTGCTTACCGGGCTAAAGGTTAGCATGCTTAAAATACGTAAGTCGTTTTGTTCAACAAATTTAAGTAGATAACTCATCAGTTGTTTGCATCAGAGCGACAATTTTTGAGATAGTTATTAAAACTGTTTAAAGGTTGTCAAACGTTGTTTCTCGTTGTATATCCTTTAATTCTAGAGTTAAATTGATAAATAACGTGTACGAATTTGTTTAACGCATTTGTTTTGGTTACTCGACGTCTCCGTTCTCGTGTAGCCTACATATTGCGTTTTTTTTTTTAATTTGCTTACCGGGCTAAAGGTTAAAAAAAAAAAAAGGTTAGCATGCTTAAAATACGTAAGTCGTTTTGTTCAACAAATTTAAGTAGATAACTCATCAGTTGTTTGCATCAGAGCGACAATTTTTGAGATAGTTATTAAAACTGTTTAAAGGTTGTCAAACGTTGTTTCTCGTTGTATATCCTTTAATTCTAGAGTTAAATTGATAAATAACGTGTACGAATTTGTTTAACGCATTTGTTTTGGTTACTCGACGTCTCCGTTCTCGTGTAGCCTACATATTGCGTTTTTTTTTTAATTTGCTTACCGGGCTAAAGGTTAGCATGCTTAAAATACGTAAGTCGTTTTGTTCAACAAATTTAAGTAGATAACTCATCAGTTGTTTGCATCAGAGCGACAATTTTAGTTATTAAAACTGTTTAAAGGTTGTCAAACGTTGTTTCTCGTTGTATATCCTTTAATTCTAGAGTTAAATTGATAAATAACGTGTACGAATTTGTTTAACGCATTTGTTTTGGTTACTCGACGTCTCCGTTCTCGTGTAGCCCACATATTGCGTTTTTTTTTAATTTGCTTACCGGGCTAAAGGTTAGCATGCTTAAAATACGTAAGTCGTTTTGTTCAACAAATTTAAGTAGATAACTCATCAGTTGTTTGCATCAGAGCGACAATTTTTGAGATAGTTATTAAAACTGTTTAAAGGTTGTCAAACGTTGTTTCTCGTTGTATATCCTTTAATTCTAGAGTTAAATTGATAAATAACGTGTAGGAATTTGTTTAACGCATTTGTTTTGGTTACTCGACGTCTCCGTTCTCGTGTAGCATACATATTGCGTTTTTTTTTTAATTTGCTTACCGGGCTAAAGGTTAGCATGCTTAAAATACGTAAGTCGTTTTGTTCAACAAATTTAAGTAGATAACTCATCAGTTGTTTGCATCAGAGCGACAATTTTTGAGATAGTTATTAAAACTGTTTAAAGGTTGTCAAACGTTGTTTCTCGTTGTATATCCTTTAATTCTAGAGTTAAATTGATAAATAACGTGTACGAATTTGTTTAACGCATTTGTTTTGGTTACTCGAAGTCTCCGTTCTCGTGTAGCCTACATATTGCGTTTTTTTTTTTAAATTTGCTTGCCGGGCTAAAGGTTAGCATGCTTAAAATATGTAAGTCGTTTTGTTCAACAAATTTAAGTAGATAACTCATCAGTTGTTTGCATCAGAGCGACAATTTTTGAGATAGTTATTAAAACTGTTTAAAGGTTGTCAAACGTTGTTACTCGTTGTATATCCTTTAATTCTAGAGTTAAATTGATAAATAACGTGTAGGAATTTGTTTAACGCATTTGTTTTGGTTACTCGACGTCTCCGTTCTCGTGTAGCCTACATATTGCATTTTTTTTTTAATTTGCTTACCGGGCTAAATGTTAGCATGCTTAAAATACGTAAGTCGTTTTGTTCAACAAATTTAAGTAGATAACTCATCAGTTGTTTGCATCAGAGCGACAATTTTTGAGATAGTTATTAAAACTGTTTAAAGGTTGTCAAACGTTGTTTCTCGTTGTATTTCCTTTAATTCTAGAGTTAAATTGATAAATAACGTGTAGGAATTTGTTTAACGCATTTGTTTTGGTTACTCGACGTCTCCGTTCTCGTGTAGCCTACATATTGCGTTTTTTTTTTTAATTTGCTTACCGGGCTAAAGGTTAGCATGTTTAAAATACGTAAGTCGTTTTGTTCAACAAATTTAAGTAGATAACTCATCAGTTGTTTGCATCAGAGCGACAATTTTTGAGATAGTTATTAAAACTGTTTAAAGGTTGTCAAACGTTGTTTCTCGTTGTATTTCCTTTAATTCTAGAGTTAAATTGATAAATAACGTGTAGGAATTTGTTTAACGCATTTGTTTTGGTTACTCGACGTCTCCGTTCTCGTGTAGCCTACATATTGCGTTTTTTTTTTTAATTTGCTTACCGGGCTAAAGGTTAGCATGCTTAAAATACGTAAGTCGTTTTGTTCAACAAATTTAAGTAGATAACTCATCAGTTGTTTGCATCAGAGCGAAAATTTTTGAGATAGTTATTAAAACTGTTTAAAGGTTGTCAAACGTTGTTTCTCGTTGTATATCCTTTAATTCTAGAGTTAAATTGATAAATAACGTGTACGAATTTGTTTAACGCATTTGTTTTGGTTACTCGACGTCTCCGTTCTCGTGTAGCCTACATATTGCGTTTTTTTTTAATTTGCTTACCGGGCTAAAGGTTAGCATGCTTAAAATACGTAAGTCGTTTTGTTCAACAAATTTAAGTAGATAACTCATCAGTTGTTTGCATCAGAGCGACAATTTTTGAGATAGTTATTAAAACTGTTTAAAGGTTGTCAAACGTTGTTTCTCGTTGTATATCCTTTAATTCTAGAGTTAAATTTTTAAATAACGTGTACGAATTTGTTTAACGCATTTGTTTTGGTTACTCGACGTCTCCGTTCTCGTGTAGCCTACATATTGCGTCTTTTTTTTAATTTGCTTACCGGGCTAAAGGTTAGCATGCTTAAAATACGTAAGTCGTTTTGTTCAACAAATTTAAGTAGATAACTCATCAGTTGTTTGCATCAGAGCGACAATTTTTGAGATAGTTATTAAAACTGTTTAAAGGTTGTCAAACGTTGTTTCTCGTTGTATATCCTTTAATTCTAGAGTTAAATTGATAAATAACGTGTACGAATTTGTTTAACGCATTTGTTTTGGTTACTCGACGTCTCCGTTCTCGTGTAGCCTACATATTGCGTTTTTTTTTTTAATTTGCTTACCGGGCTAAAGGTTAGCAAGCTTAAAATACGTAAGTCGTTTTGTTCAACAAATTTAAGTAGATAACTCATCAGTTGTTTGCATCAGAGCGACAATTTTTGAGATAGTTATTAAAACTGTTTAAAGGTTGTCAAACGTTGTTTCTCGTTGTATATCCTTTAATTCTAGAGTTAAATTGATAAATAACGTGTACGAATTTGTTTAACGCATTTGTTTTGGTTACTCGACGTCTCCGTTCTCGTGTAGCCTACATATTGCGTTTTTTTTTAATTTGCTTACCGGGCTAAAGGTTAACATGCTTAAAATACGTAAGTCGTTTTGTTCAACAAATTTAAGTAGATAACTCATCAGTTGTTTGCATCAGAGCGACAATTTTTGAGATAGTTATTAAAACTGTTTAAAGGTTGTCAAACGTTGTTTCTCGTTGTATATCCTTTAATTCTAGAGTTAAATTGATAAATAACGCGTACGAATTTGTTTAACGCATTTGTTTTGGTTACTCGACGTCTCCGTTCTCGTGTAGCCTACATATTGCGTTTTTTTTTAAATTTGCTTACCGGGCTAAAGGTTAGCATGCTTAAAATACGTAAGTCGTTTTGTTCAACAAATTTAAGTAGATAACTCATCAGTTGTTTGCATCAGAGCGACAATTTTTGAGATAGTTATTAAAACTGTTTAAAGGTTGTAAAACGTTGTTTCTCGTTGTATATCCTTTAATTCTAGAGTTAAATTGATAAATAACGTGTACGAATTTGTTTAACGCATTTGTTTTGGTTACTCGACGTCTCCGTTCTCTTGTAGCCTACATATTGCGTTTTTTTTTAATTTGCTTACCGGGCTAAAGGTTAGCATGCTTCAAATACGTAAGTCGTTTTGTTCAACAAATTTAAGTAGATAACTCATCAGTTGTTTGCATCAGAGCGACAATTTTAGTTATTAAAACTGTTTAAAGGTTGTCAAACGTTGTTTCTCGTTGTATATCCTTTAATTCTAGAGTTAAATTGATAAATAACGTGTAGGAATTTGTTTAACGCATTTGTTTTGGTTACTCGACGTCTCCGTTCTCGTGTAGCCTACATATTGCGTTTTTTTTTTAAATTTGCTTACCGGGCTAAAGGTTAGCATGCTTAAAATACGTAAGTCGTTTTGTTCAACAAATTTAAGTAGATAACTCATCAGTTGTTTGCATCAGAGCGACAATTTTTGAGATAGTTATTAAAACTGTTTAAAGGTTGTAAAACGTTGTTTCTCGTTGTATATCCTTTAATTCTAGAGTTAAATTGATAAATAACGTGTACGAATTTGTTTAACGCATTTGTTTTGGTTACTCGACGTCTCCGTTCTCTTGTAGCCTACATATTGCGTTTTTTTTTAATTTGCTTACCGGGCTAAAGGTTAGCATGCTTAAAATACGTAAGTCGTTTTGTTCAACAAATTTAAGTAGATAACTCATCAGTTGTTTGCATCAGAGCGACAATTTTTGAGATAGTTATTAAAACTGTTTAAAGGTTGTCAAACGTTGTTTCTCGTTGTATATCCTTTAATTCTAGAGTTAAATTGATAAATAACGTGTACGAATTTGTTTAACGCATTTGTTTTGGTTACTCGACGTCTCCGTTCTCGTGTAGCCTACATATTGCGTTTTTTTTTTTTTAATTTGCTTACCGGGCTAAAGGTTAGCATGCTTAAATACGTAAGTCGTTTTGTTCTACAAATTTAAGTAGATAACTCATCAGTTGTTTGCATCAGAGCGACAATTTTTGAGATAGTTATTAAAACTATTTAAAGGTTGTCAAACGTTGTTTCTCGTCGTATATCCTTTAATTCTAGAGTTAAATTGATAAATAACGTGTACGAATTTGTTTAACGCATTTGTTTTAGTTACTCGACGTCTCCGTTCTCGTGTAGCCTACATATTGCGTTTTTTTTTTTAAATTTGCTTACCGGGCTAAAGGTTAGCATATTTAAAATACGTAAGTCGTTTTGTTCAACAAATTTAAAGGTTTAAAGGTTGTCAAACGTTGTTTCTCGTTGTATATCCTTTAATTCTAGAGTTAAATTGATAAATAACGTGCACGAATTTGTTTAACGCATTTGTTTTGGTGACTCGACGTCTCCGTTCTCGTGTAGCCTACATATTGCGTTTTTTTTTAATTTGCTTACCGGGCTAAAGGTTAGCATGCTTAAAATACGTAAGTCGTTTTTTCAACAAATTTAAGTAGATAACTCATCAGTTGTTTGCATCTGAGCGACAATTTTTGAGATAGTTATTAAAACTATTTAAAGGTTGTCAAACGTTGGTTCTCGTTGTATAACCTTTAATTCTAGAGTTAAATTGATAAATAACGTGTAGAAATTTGTTTAACGCATTTCTTTTGGTTACTCGACGTCTCCGTTCTCGTGTAGCCTACATATTGCGTTTTTTTTTTTTAATTTGCTTACCGGGCTAAAGGTTAGCATGTTTAAAATACGTAAGTCGTTTTGTTCAACAAATTTAAGTAGATAACTCATCAGTTGTTTGCATCAGAGCGACAATTTTTGAGATAGTTATTAAAACTGTTTAAAGGTTGTCAAACGTTGTTTCTCGTTGTATATCCTTTAATTCTAGAGTTAAATTGATAAATAACGCGTACGAATTTGTTTAACGCATTTGTTTTGGTTACTCGACGTCTCCGTTCTCGTGTAGCCTACATATTGCGTTTTTTTTTTAATTTGCTTACCGGGCTAAAGGTTAGCATGCTTAAAATACGTAAGTCGTTTTGTTCAACAAATTTAAGTAGATAACTCATCAGCTGTTTGCATCAGAGCGACAATTTTAGTTATTAAAACTGTTTAAAGGTTGTCAAACGTTGTTTATCGTTGTATATCCTTTAATTCTAGAGCTAAATTGATAAATAACGTGTAGGAATTTGTTTAACGCATTTGTTTTGGTTACTCGACGTCTCCGTTCTCGTGTAGCCTACATATTGCGTTTTTTTTTTTAAATTTGCTTACCGGGCTAAAGGTTAGCATGCTTAAAATACGTAAGTCGTTTTGTTCAACAAAGTTAAGTAGATAACTCATCAGTTGTTTGCATCAGAGCGACAATTTTTGAGATAGTTATTAAAACTGTTTAAAGGTTGTCAAACGTTGTTTCTCGTTGTATATCCTTTAATTCTAGAGTTAAATTGATAAATAACGTGTAGGAATTTGTTTAACGCATTTGTTTTAGTTACTCGACGTCTCCGTTCTCGTGTAGCCTACATATTGCGTTTTTTTTTTTAAATTTGCTTACCGGGCAAAAGGTTAGCATGTTTAAAATACGTAAGTCGTTTTGTTCAACAAATTTAAAGGTTTAAAGGTTGTCAAACGTTGTTTCTCGTTGTATATCCTTTAATTCTAGAGTTAAATTGATAAATAACGTGCACGAATTTGTTTAACGCATTTGTTTTGGTGACTCGACGTCTCCGTTCTCGTGTAGCCTACATATTGCGTTTTTTTTTTTTAATTTGCTTACCGGGCTAAAGGTTAGCATGCTTAAAATACGTAAGTCGTTTTTTTCAACAACTCATCAGTTGTTTGCATCAGAGCGACAATTTTTGAGATAGTTATTAAAACTGTTTAAAGGTTGTCAAACGTTGTTTCTCGTTGTATATCCTTTAATTCTAGAGTTAAATTGATAAATAACGTGTAGGAATTTGTTTAACGCATTTGTTTTAGTTACTCGACGTCTCCGTTCTCGTGTAGCCTACATATTGCGTTTTTTTTTTTAAATTTGCTTACCGGGCTAAAGGTTAGCATGCTTAAAATACGTAAGTCGTTTTGTTCAACAAATTTAAGTAGATAACTCATCAGTTGTTTGCATCAGAGCGACAATTTTTGAGATAGTTATTAAAACTGTTTAAAGGTTGTAAAACGTTGTTTCTCGTTGTATATCCTTTAATTCTAGAGTTAAATTGATAAATAACGTGTACGAATTTGTTTAACGCATTTGTTTTGGTTACTCGACGTCTCCGTTCTCTTGTAGCCTACATATTGCGTTTTTTTTTTTAATTTGCTTACCGGGCTAAAGGTTAGCATGCTTAAAATACGTAAGTCGTTTTGTTCAACAAATTTAAGTAGATAACTCATCAGTTGTTTGCATCAGAGCGACAATTTTTGAGATAGTTATTAAAACTGTTTAAAGGTTGTCAAACGTTGTTTCTCGTTGTATATCCTTTAATTCTAGAGTTAAATTGATAAATAACGTGTACGAATTTGTTTAACGCATTTGTTTTGGTTACTCGACGTCTCCGTTCTCGTGTAGCCTACATATTGCGTTTTTTTTTTTAATTTGCTTACCGGGCTAAAGGTTAGCATGCTTAAATACGTAAGTCGTTTTGTTCTACAAATTTAAGTAGATAACTCATCAGTTGTTTGCATCAGAGCGACAATTTTTGAGATAGTTATTAAAACTGTTTAAAGGTTGTCAAACGTTGTTTCTCGTTGTATATCCTTTAATTCTAGAGTTAAATTGATAAATAATGTGTACGAATTTGTTTAACGCATTTGTTTTAGTTACTCGACGTCTCCGTTCTCGTGTAGCCTACATATTGCGTTTTTTTTTTTAAATTTGCTTACCGGGCTAAAGGTTAGCATGTTTAAAATACGTAAGTCGTTTTGTTCAACAAATTTAAAGGTTTAAAGGTTGTCAAACGTTGTTTCTCGTTGTATATCCTTTAATTCTAGAGTTAAATTGATAAATAACGTGCACGAATTTGTTTAACGCATTTGTTTTGGTGACTCGACGTCTCCGTTCTCGTGTAGCCTACATATTGCGTTTTTTTTTTTAATTTGCTTACCGGGCTAAAGGTTAGCATGCTTAAAATACGTAAGTCGTTTTTTCAACAAATTTAAGTAGATAACTCATCAGTTGTTTGCATCAGAGCGACAATTTTTGAGATAGTTATTAAAACTGTTTAAAGGTTGTCAAACGTTGTTTCTCGTTGTATAACCTTTAATTCTAGAGTTAAATTGATAAATAACGTGTAGAAATTTGTTTAACGCATTTCTTTTGGTTACTCGACGTCTCCGTTCTCGTGTAGCCTACATATTGCGTTTTTTTTTTAATTTGCTTACCGGGCTAAAGGTTAGCATGTTTAAAATACGTAAGTCGTTTTGTTCAACAAATTTAAGTAGATAACTCATCAGTTGTTTGCATCAGAGCGACAATTTTTGAGATAGTTATTAAAACTGTTTAAAGGTTGTCAAACGTTGTTTCTCGTTGTATATCCTTTAATTCTAGAGTTAAATTGATAAATAACGTGCACGAATTTGTTTAACGCATTTGTTTTGGTTACTCGACGTCTCCGTTCTCGTGTAGCCTACATATTGCGTTTTTTTTTTTAATTTGCTTACCGGGCTAAAGGTTAAAAAAAAAAAAAAAGGTTAGCATGCTTAAAATACGTAAGTCGTTTTGTTCAACAAATTTAAGTAGATAACTCATCAGTTGTTTGCATCAGAGCGACAATTTTTGAGATAGTTATTAAAACTGTTTAAAGGTTGTCAAACGTTGTTTCTCGTTGTATATCCTTTAATTCTAGAGTTAAATTGATAAATAACGTGTACGAATTTGTTTAACGCATTTGTTTTGGTTACTCGACGTCTCCGTTCTCGTGTAGCCTACATATTGCGTTTTTTTTTTAATTTGCTTACCGGGCTAAAGGTTAGCATGCTTAAAATACGTAAGTCGTTTTGTTCAACAAATTTAAGTAGATAACTCATCAGTTGTTTGCATCAGAGCGACAATTTTAGTTATTAAAACTGTTTAAAGGTTGTCAAACGTTGTTTCTCGTTGTATATCCTTTAATTCTAGAGTTAAATTGATAAATAACGTGTACGAATTTGTTTAACGCATTTGTTTTGGTTACTCGACGTCTCCGTTCTCGTGTAGCCCACATATTGCGTTTTTTTTTAATTTGCTTACCGGGCTAAAGGTTAGCATGCTTAAAATACGTAAGTCGTTTTGTTCAACAAATTTAAGTAGATAACTCATCAGTTGTTTGCATCAGAGCGACAATTTTTGAGATAGTTATTAAAACTGTTTAAAGGTTGTCAAACGTTGTTTCTCGTTGTATATCCTTTAATTCTAGAGTTAAATTGATAAATAACGTGTAGGAATTTGTTTGACGCATTTGTTTTGGTTACTCGACGTCTCCGTTCTCGTGTAGCCTACATATTGGGTTTTTTTTTTTAATTTGCTCACCGGGCTAAAGGTTAGCATGCTTAGAATACGTAAGTCGTTTTGTTCAACAAATTTAAGTAGATAACTCATCAGTTGTTTGCATCAGAGCGACAATTTTTGAGATAGTTATTAAAACTGTTTAAAGGTTGTCAAACGTTGTTTCTCGTTGTATATCCTTTAATTCTAGAGTTAAATTGATAAATAACGTGTAGGAATTTGTTTAACGCATTTGTTTTGGTTACTCGACGTCTCCGTTCTCGTGTAGCCTACATATTGCGTTTTTTTTTTAATTTGCTTACCGGGCTAAAGGTTAGCATGCTTAAAATACGTAAGTCGTTTTGTTCAACAAATTTAAGTAGATAACTCATCAGTTGTTTGCATCAGAGCGACAATTTTTGAGATAGTTATTAAAACTGTTTAAAGGTTGTCAAACGTTGTTTCTCGTTGTATATCCTTTAATTCTAGAGTTAAATTGATAAATAACGTGTACGAATTTGTTTAACGCATTTGTTTTGGTTACTCGACGTCTCCGTTCTCGTGTAGCCTACATATTGCGTTTTTTTTTTTAATTTGCTTACCGGGCTAAAGGTTAAAAAAAAAAAAAAGGTTAGCATGCTTAAAATACGTAAGTCGTTTTGTTCAACAAATTTAAGTAGATAACTCATCAGTTGTTTGCATCAGAGCGACAATTTTTGAGATAGTTATTAAAACTGTTTAAAGGTTGTCAAACGTTGTTTCTCGTTGTATATCCTTTAATTCTAGAGTTAAATTGATAAATAACGTGTACGAATTTGTTTAACGCATTTGTTTTGGTTACTCGACGTCTCCGTTCTCGTGTAGCCTACATATTGCGTTTTTTTTTTAATTTGCTTACCGGGCTAAAGGTTAGCATGCTTAAAATACGTAAGTCGTTTTGTTCAACAAATTTAAGTAGATAACTCATCAGTTGTTTGCATCAGAGCGACAATTTTAGTTATTAAAACTGTTTAAAGGTTGTCAAACGTTGTTTCTCGTTGTATATCCTTTAATTCTAGAGTTAAATTGATAAATAACGTGTACGAATTTGTTTAACGCATTTGTTTTGGTTACTCGACGGCTCCGTTCTCGTGTAGCCCACATATTGCGTTTTTTTTTAATTTGCTTACCGGGCTAAAGGTTAGCATGCTTAAAATACGTAAGTCGTTTTGTTCAACAAATTTAAGTAGATAACTCATCAGTTGTTTGCATCAGAGCGACAATTTTTGAGATAGTTATTAAAACTGTTTAAAGGTTGTCAAACGTTGTTTCTCGTTGTATATCCTTTAATTCTAGAGTTAAATTGATAAATAACGTGTAGGAATTTGTTTAACGCATTTGTTTTGGTTACTCGACGTCTCCGTTCTCGTGTAGCATACATATTGCGTTTTTTTTTTAATTTGCTTACCGGGCTAAAGGTTAGCATGCTTAAAATACGTAAGTCGTTTTGTTCAACAAATTTAAGTAGATAACTCATCAGTTGTTTGCATCAGAGCGACAATTTTTGAGATAGTTATTAAAACTGTTTAAAGGTTGTCAAACGTTGTTTCTCGTTGTATATCCTTTAATTCTAGAGTTAAATTGATAAATAACGTGTACGAATTTGTTTAACGCATTTGTTTTGGTTACTCGAAGTCTCCGTTCTCGTGTAGCCTACATATTGCGTTTTTTTTTTTAAATTTGCTTGCCGGGCTAAAGGTTAGCATGCTTAAAATATGTAAGTCGTTTTGTTCAACAAATTTAAGTAGATAACTCATCAGTTGTTTGCATCAGAGCGACAATTTTTGAGATAGTTATTAAAACTGTTTAAAGGTTGTCAAACGTTGTTACTCGTTGTATATCCTTTAATTCTAGAGTTAAATTGATAAATAACGTGTAGGAATTTGTTTAACGCATTTGTTTTGGTTACTCGACGTCTCCGTTCTCGTGTAGCCTACATATTGCATTTTTTTTTTTAATTTGCTTACCGGGCTAAATGTTAGCATGCTTAAAATACGTAAGTCGTTTTGTTCAACAAATTTAAGTAGATAACTCATCAGTTGTTTGCATCAGAGCGACAATTTTTGAGATAGTTATTAAAACTGTTTAAAGGTTGTCAAACGTTGTTTCTCGTTGTATATCCTTTAATTCTAGAGTTAAATTGATAAATAACGTGTAGGAATTTGTTTAACGCATTGGTTTTGGTTACTCGACGTCTCCGTTCTCGTGTAGCCTACATATTGCGTTTTTTTTTTAATTTGCTTACCGGGCTAAAGGTTAGCATGCTTAAAATACGTAAGCCGTTTTGTTCAACAAATTTAAGTAGATAACTCATCAGTTGTTTGCATCAGAGCGACAATTTTTGAGATAGTTATTAAAACTGTTTAAAGGTTGTCAAACGTTGTTTCTCGTTGTATTTCCTTTAATTCTAGAGTTAAATTGATAAATAACGTGTAGGAATTTGTTTAACGCATTTGTTTTGGTTACTCGACGTCTCCGTTCTCGTGTAGCCTACATATTGCGTTTTTTTTTTAATTTGCTTACCGGGCTAAAGGTTAGCATGTTTAAAATACGTAAGTCGTTTTGTTCAACAAATTTAAGTAGATAACTCATCAGTTGCTTGCATCAGAGCGACAATTTTTGAGATAGTTATTAAAACTGTTTAAAGGTTGTCAAACGTTGTTTCTCGTTGTATTTCCTTTAATTCTAGAGTTAAATTGATAAATAACGTGTAGGAATTTGTTTAACGCATTTGTTTTGGTTACTCGACGTCTCCGTTCTCGTGTAGCCTACATATTGCGTTTTTTTTTTTAATTTGCTTACCGGGCTAAAGGTTAGCATGCTTAAAATTCGTAAGTCGTTTTGTTCAACAAATTTAAGTAGATAACTCATCAGTTGTTTGCATCAGAGCGAAAATTTTTGAGATAGTTATTAAAACTGTTTAAAGGTTGTCAAACGTTGTTTCTCGTTGTATATCCTTTAATTCTAGAGTTAAATTGATAAATAACGTGTACGAATTTGTTTAACGCATTTGTTTTGGTTACTCGACGTCTCCGTTCTCGTGTAGCCTACATATTGCGTTTTTTTTTAATTTGCTTACCGGGCTAAAGGTTAGCATGCTTAAAATACGTAAGTCGTTTTGTTCAACAAATTTAAGTAGATAACTCATCAGTTGTTTGCATCAGAGCGACAATTTTTGAGATAGTTATTAAAACTGTTTAAAGGTTGTCAAACGTTGTTTCTCGTTGTATATCCTTTAATTCTAGAGTTAAATTTTTAAATAACGTGTACGAAGTTGTTTAACGCATTTGTTTTGGTTACTCGACGTCTCCGTTCTCGTGTAGCCTACATATTGCGTTTTTTTTTTAATTTGCTTACCGGGCTAAAGGTTAGCATGCTTAAAATACGTAAGTCGTTTTGTTCAACAAATTTAAGTAGATAACTCATCAGTTGTTTGCATCAGAGCGACAATTTTTGAGATAGTTATTAAAACTGTTTAAAGGTTGTCAAACGTTGTTTCTCGTTGTATATCCTTTAATTCTAGAGTTAAATTGATAAATAACGTGTACGAATTTGTTTAACGCATTTGTTTTGGTTACTCGACGTCTCCGTTCTCGTGTAGCCTACATATTGCGTTTTTTTTTTTAATTTGCTTACCGGGCTAAAGGTTAGCAAGCTTAAAATACGTAAGTCGTTTTGTTCAACAAATTTAAGTAGATAACTCATCAGTTGTTTGCATCAGAGCGACAATTTTTGAGATAGTTATTAAAACTGTTTAAAGGTTGTCAAACGTTGTTTCTCGTTGTATATCCTTTAATTCTAGAGTTAAATTGATAAATAACGTGTACGAATTTGTTTAACGCATTTGTTTTGGTTACTCGACGTCTCCGTTCTCGTGTAGCCTACATATTGCGTTTTTTTTTTAATTTGCTTACCGGGCTAAAGGTTAACATGCTTAAAATACGTAAGTCGTTTTGTTCAACAAATTTAAGTAGATAACTCATCAGTTGTTTGCATCAGAGCGACAATTTTTGAGATAGTTATTAAAACTGTTTAAAGGTTGTCAAACGTTGTTTCTCGTTGTATATCCTTTAATTCTAGAGTTAAATTGATAAATAACGCGTACGAATTTGTTTAACGCATTTGTTTTGGTTACTCGACGTCTCCGTTCTCGTGTAGCCTACATATTGCGTTTTTTTTTAAATTTGCTTACCGGGCTAAAGGTTAGCATGCTTAAAATACGTAAGTCGTTTTGTTCAACAAATTTAAGTAGATAACTCATCAGTTGTTTGCATCAGAGCGACAATTTTTGAGATAGTTATTAAAACTGTTTAAAGGTTGTAAAACGTTGTTTCTCGTTGTATATCCTTTAATTCTAGAGTTAAATTGATAAATAACGTGTACGAATTTGTTTAACGCATTTGTTTTGGTTACTCGACGTCTCCGTTCTCTTGTAGCCTACATATTGGGTTTTTTTTTAATTTGCTTACCGGGCTAAAGGTTAGCATGCTTCAAATACGTAAGTCGTTTTGTTCAACAAATTTAAGTAGATAACTCATCAGTTGTTTGCATCAGAGCGACAATTTTAGTTATTAAAACTGTTTAAAGGTTGTCAAACGTTGTTTCTCGTTGTATATCCTTTAATTCTAGAGTTAAATTGATAAATAACGTGTAGGAATTTGTTTAACGCATTTGTTTTGGTTACTCGACGTCTCCGTTCTCGTGTAGCCTACATATTGCGTTTTTTTTTTAAATTTGCTTACCGGGCTAAAGGTTAGCATGCTTAAAATACGTAAGTCGTTTTGTTCAACAAATTTAAGTAGATAACTCATCAGTTGTTTGCATCAGAGCGACAATTTTTGAGATAGTTATTAAAACTGTTTAAAGGTTGTAAAACGTTGTTTCTCGTTGTATATCCTTTAATTCTAGAGTTAAATTGATAAATAACGTGTACGAATTTGTTTAACGCATTTGTTTTGGTTACTCGACGTCTCCGTTCTCTTGTAGCCTACATATTGCGTTTTTTTTTAATTTGCTTACCGGGCTAAAGGTTAGCATGCTTAAAATACGTAAGTCGTTTTGTTCAACAAATTTAAGTAGATAACTCATCAGTTGTTTGCATCAGAGCGACAATTTTTGAGATAGTTATTAAAACTGTTTAAAGGTTGTCAAACGTTGTTTCTCGTTGTATATCCTTTAATTCTAGAGTTAAATTGATAAATAACGTGTACGAATTTGTTTAACGCATTTGTTTTGGTTACTCGACGTCTCCGTTCTCGTGTAGCCTACATATTGCGTTTTTTTTTTTTTTAATTTGCTTACCGGGCTAAAGGTTAGCATGCTTAAATACGTAAGTCGTTTTGTTCTACAAATTTAAGTAGATAACTCATCAGTTGTTTGCATCAGAGCGACAATTTTTGAGATAGTTATTAAAACTATTTAAAGGTTGTCAAACGTTGTTTCTCGTCGTATATCCTTTAATTCTAGAGTTAAATTGATAAATAACGTGTACGAATTTGTTTAACGCATTTGTTTTAGTTACTCGACGTCTCCGTTCTCGTGTAGCCTACATATTGCGTTTTTTTTTTTAAATTTGCTTACCGGGCTAAAGGTTAGCATATTTAAAATACGTAAGTCGTTTTGTTCAACAAATTTAAAGGTTTAAAGGTTGTCAAACGTTGTTTCTCGTTGTATATCCTTTAATTCTAGAGTTAAATTGATAAATAACGTGCACGAATTTGTTTAACGCATTTGTTTTGGTGACTCGACGTCTCCGTTCTCGTGTAGCCTACATATTGCGTTTTTTTTTAATTTGCTTACCGGGCTAAAGGTTAGCATGCTTAAAATACGTAAGTCGTTTTTTCAACAAATTTAAGTAGATAACTCATCAGTTGTTTGCATCAGAGCGACAATTTTTGAGATAGTTATTAAAACTATTTAAAGGTTGTCAAACGTTGGTTCTCGTTGTATAACCTTTAATTCTAGAGTTAAATTGATAAATAACGTGTAGAAATTTGTTTAACGCATTTCTTTTGGTTACTCGACGTCTCCGTTCTCGTGTAGCCTACATATTGCGTTTTTTTTTTTTAATTTGCTTACCGGGCTAAAGGTTAGCATGTTTAAAATACGTAAGTCGTTTTGTTCAACAAATTTAAGTAGATAACTCATCAGTTGTTTGCATCAGAGCGACAATTTTTGAGATAGTTATTAAAACTGTTTAAAGGTTGTCAAACGTTGTTTCTCGTTGTATATCCTTTAATTCTAGAGTTAAATTGATAAATAACGCGTACGAATTTGTTTAACGCATTTGTTTTGGTTACTCGACGTCTCCGTTCTCGTGTAGCCTACATATTGCGTTTTTTTTTTAATTTGCTTACCGGGCTAAAGGTTAGCATGCTTAAAATACGTAAGTCGTTTTGTTCAACAAATTTAAGTAGATAACTCATCAGCTGTTTGCATCAGAGCGACAATTTTAGTTATTAAAACTGTTTAAAGGTTGTCAAACGTTGTTTCTCGTTGTATATCCTTTAATTCTAGAGCTAAATTGATAAATAACGTGTAGGAATTTGTTTAACGCATTTGTTTTGGTTACTCGACGTCTCCGTTCTCGTGTAGCCTACATATTGCGTTTTTTTTTTTAAATTTGCTTACCGGGCTAAAGGTTAGCATGCTTAAAATACGTAAGTCGTTTTGTTCAACAAAGTTAAGTAGATAACTCATCAGTTGTTTGCATCAGAGCGACAATTTTTGAGATAGTTATTAAAACTGTTTAAAGGTTGTCAAACGTTGTTTCTCGTTGTATATCCTTTAATTCTAGAGTTAAATTGATAAATAACGTGTAGGAATTTGTTTAACGCATTTGTTTTAGTTACTCGACGTCTCCGTTCTCGTGTAGCCTACATATTGCGTTTTTTTTTTAAATTTGCTTACCGGGCAAAAGGTTAGCATGTTTAAAATACGTAAGTCGTTTTGTTCAACAAATTTAAAGGTTTAAAGGTTGTCAAACGTTGTTTCTCGTTGTATATCCTTTAATTCTAGAGTTAAATTGATAAATAACGTGCACGAATTTGTTTAACGCATTTGTTTTGGTGACTCGACGTCTCCGTTCTCGTGTAGCCTACATATTGCGTTTTTTTTTTTAATTTGCTTACCGGGCTAAAGGTTAGCATGCTTAAAATACGTAAGTCGTTTTTTTCAACAACTCATCAGTTGTTTGCATCAGAGCGACAATTTTTGAGATAGTTATTAAAACTGTTTAAAGGTTGTCAAACGTTGTTTCTCGTTGTATATCCTTTAATTCTAGAGTTAAATTGATAAATAACGTGTAGGAATTTGTTTAACGCATTTGTTTTAGTTACTCGACGTCTCCGTTCTCGTGTAGCCTACATATTGCGTTTTTTTTTTTAAATTTGCTTACCGGGCTAAAGGTTAGCATGCTTAAAATACGTAAGTCGTTTTGTTCAACAAATTTAAGTAGATAACTCATCAGTTGTTTGCATCAGAGCGACAATTTTTGAGATAGTTATTAAAACTGTTTAAAGGTTGTAAAACGTTGTTTCTCGTTGTATATCCTTTAATTCTAGAGTTAAATTGATAAATAACGTGTACGAATTTGTTTAACGCATTTGTTTTGGTTACTCGACGTCTCCGTTCTCTTGTAGCCTACATATTGCGTTTTTTTTTTTAATTTGCTTACCGGGCTAAAGGTTAGCATGCTTAAAATACGTAAGTCGTTTTGTTCAACAAATTTAAGTAGATAACTCATCAGTTGTTTGCATCAGAGCGACAATTTTTGAGATAGTTATTAAAACTGTTTAAAGGTTGTCAAACGTTGTTTCTCGTTGTATATCCTTTAATTCTAGAGTTAAATTGATAAATAACGTGTACGAATTTGTTTAACGCATTTGTTTTGGTTACTCGACGTCTCCGTTCTCGTGTAGCCTACATATTGCGTTTTTTTTTTAATTTGCTTACCGGGCTAAAGGTTAGCATGCTTAAATACGTAAGTCGTTTTGTTCTACAAATTTAAGTAGATAACTCATCAGTTGTTTGCATCAGAGCGACAATTTTTGAGATAGTTATTAAAACTGTTTAAAGGTTGTCAAACGTTGTTTCTCGTTGTATATCCTTTAATTCTAGAGTTAAATTGATAAATAATGTGTACGAATTTGTTTAACGCATTTCTTTTAGTTACTCGACGTCTCCGTTCTCGTGTAGCCTACATATTGCGTTTTTTTTTTTAAATTTGCTTACCGGGCTAAAGGTTAGCATGTTTAAAATACGTAAGTCGTTTTGTTCAACAAATTTAAAGGTTTAAAGGTGGTCAAACGTTGTTTCTCGTTGTATATCCTTTAATTCTAGAGTTAAATTGATAAATAACGTGCACGAATTTGTTTAACGCATTTGTTTTGGTGACTCGACGTCTCCGTTCTCGTGTAGCCTACATATTGCGTTTTTTTTTTAATTTGCTTACCGGGCTAAAGGTTAGCATGCTTGAAATACGTAAGTCGTTTTTTCAACAAATTTAAGTAGATAACTCATCAGTTGTTTGCATCAGAGCGACAATTTTTGAGATAGTTATTAAAACTGTTTAAAGGTTGTCAAACGTTGTTTCTCGTTGTATAACCTTTAATTCTAGAGTTAAATTGATAAATAACGTGTAGAAATTTGTTTAACGCATTTCTTTTGGTTACTCGACGTCTCCGTTCTCGTGTAGCCTACATATTGCGTTTTTTTTTTTAATTTGCTTACCGGGCTAAAGGTTAGCATGTTTAAAATACGTAAGTCGTTTTGTTCAACAAATTTAAGTAGATAACTCATCAGTTGTTTGCATCAGAGCGACAATTTTTGAGATAGTTATTAAAACTGTTTAAAGGTTGTCAAACGTTGTTTCTCGTTGTATATCCTTTAATTCTAGAGTTAAATTGATAAATAACGCGTACGAATTTGTTTAACGCATTTGTTTTGGTTACTCGACGTCTCCGTTCTCGTGTAGCCTACATATTGCGTTTTTTTTTTAATTTGCTTACCGGGCTAAAGGTTAGCATGCTTAAAATACGTAAGTCGTTTTGTTCAACAAATTTAAGTAGATAACTCATCAGTTGTTTGCATCAGAGCGACAATTTTAGTTATTAAAACTGTTTAAAGGTTGTCAAACGTTGTTTCTCGTTGTATATCCTTTAATTCTAGAGTTAAATTGATAAATAACGTGTAGGAATTTGTTTAACGCATTTGTTTTGGTTACTCGACGTCTCCGTTCTCGTGTAGCCTACATATTGCGTTTTTTTTTTAAATTTGCTTACCGGGCTAAAGGTTAGCATGCTTAAAATACGTAAGTCGTTTTGTTCAACAAAGTTAAGTAGATAACTCATCAGTTGTTTGCATCAGAGCGACAATTTTTGAGATAGTTATTAAAACTGTTTAAAGGTTGTCAAACGTTGTTTCTCGTTGTATATCCTTTAATTCTAGAGTTAAATTGATAAATAACGTGTAGGAATTTGTTTAACGCATTTGTTTTAGTTACTCGACGTCTCCGTTCTCTTGTAGCCTACATATTGCGTTTTTTTTTTAAATTTGCTTACCGGGCTAAAGGTTAGCATGTTTAAAATACGTAAGTCGTTTTGTTCAACAAATTTAAAGGTTTACAGGTTGTCAAACGTTGTTTCTCGTTGTATATCCTTTAATTCTAGAGTTAAATTGATAAATAACGTGCACGAATTTGTTTAACGCATTTGTTTTGGTGACTCGACGTCTCCGTTCTCGTGTAGCCTACATATTGGTTTTTTTTTTTTTAATTTGCTTACCGGGCTAAAGGTTAGCATGCTTAAAATACGTAAGTCGTTTTTTTCAACAAATTTAAGTAGATAACTCATCAGTTGTTTGCATCAGAGCGACAATTTTTGAGATAGTTATTAAAACTGTTTAAAGGTTGTCAAACGTTGTTTCTCGTTGTATAACCTTTAATTCTAGAGTTAAATTGATTAATAACGTGTAGAAATTTGTTTAACGCATTTGTTTTGGTTACTCGACGTCTCCGTTCTCGTGTAGCCTACATATTGGGTTTTTTTTTTAATTTGCTTACCGGGCTAAAGGTTAGCATGTTTAAAATACGTAAGTCGTTTTGTTCAACAAATTTAAGTAGATAACTCATCAGTTGTTTGCATCAGAGCGACAATTTTTTAGATAGTTATTAAAACTGTTTAAAGGTTGTCAAACGTTGTTTCTCGTTGTATATCCTTTAATTCTAGAGTTAAATTGATAAATAACGTGTACGAATTTGTTTAACGCATTTGTTTTGGTTACTCGACGTCTCCGTTCTCGTGTAGCCTACATATTGCGTTTTTTTTTAATTTGCTTACCGGGCTAAAGGTTAGCATGCTTAAAATACGTAAGTCGTTTTGTTCAACAAATTTAAGTAGATAACTCATCAGTTGTTTGCATCAGAGCGACAATTTTTCAGATAGTTATTAAAACTGTTTAAAGGTTGTCAAACGTTGTTTCTCGTTGTATATCCTTTAATTCTAGAGTTAAATTGATAAATAACTTGTGCGAATTTGTTTAACGCATTTGTTTTGGTTACTCGACGTCTCCGTTCTCGTGTAGCCTACATATTGCGTTTTTTTTTTTAATTTGCTTACCGGGCTAAAGGTTAGCATGCTTAAAATACGTAAGTCGTTTTGTTCAACAAATTTAAGTAGATAACTCATCAGTTGTTTGCATCAGAGCGACAATTTTTGAGATAGTTATTAAAACTGTTTAAAGGTTGTCAAACGTTGTTTCTCGTTGTATATCCTTTAATTCTAGAGTTAAATTGATAAATAACGTGTAAGAATTTGTTTAACGCATTTGTTTTGGTTACTCGACGTCTCCGTTCTCGTGTAGCCTACATATTGCGTTTTTTTTTAATTTGCTTACCGGGCTAAAGGTTAGCATGCTTAAAATACGTAAGTCGTTTTGTTCAACAAATTTAAGTAGATAACTCATCAGTTGTTTGCATCAGAGCGACAATTTTTGAGATAGTTATTAAAACTGTTTAAAGGTTGTCAAACGTTGTTTCTCGTTGTATATCCTTTAATTCTAGATTTAAATTGATAAATAACGTGTACGAATTTGTTTAACGCATTTGTTTTAGTTACTCGACGTCTCCGTTCTCGTGTAGCCTACATATTGCGTTTTTTTTTTTTTAATTTGCTTACCGGGCTAAAGGTTAGCATGCTTGAAATACGTAAGTCGTTTTGTTGAACAAATTTAAGTAGATAACTCATCAGTTGTTTGCATCAGAGCGACAATTTTTGAGATAGTTATTCAAACTGTTTAAAGGTTGTCAAACGTTGTTTCTCGTTGTATATCCTTTAATTCTAGAGTTAAATTGATAAATAACCTGTAGGAATTTGTTTAACGCATTTGTTTTGGTTACTCGACGTCTCCGTTCTCGTGTAGCCTACATATTGCGTTTTTTTTTAATTTGCTTACCGGGCTAAAGGTTAGCATGCTTAAAATACGTAAGTCGTTTTGTTCAACAAACCTAAGTAGATAACTCATCAGTTGTTTGCATCAGAGCGACAATTTTTGAGATAGTTATTAAAACTGTTTAAAGGTTGTCAAACGTTGTTTCTCGTTGTATATCCTTTAATTCTAGAGTTAAATTGATAAATAACGTGTACGAATTTGTTTAACGCATTTGTTTTGGTAATCGACGTCTCTGTTCTCGTGTAGCCTACATATTGCGTTTTTTTTTTAATTTGCTTACCGGGCTAAAGGTTAGCATGCTTAAAATACGTAAGTCGTTTTGTTCAACAAATTTAAGTAGATAACTCATCAGTTGTTTGCATCAGAGCGACAATTTTTGAGATAGTTATTAAAACTGTTTAAAGGTTGTCAAACGTTGTTTCTCGTTGTATATCCTTTAATTCTAGAGTTAAATTGATAAATAACGTGTACGAATTTGTTTAACGCATTTGTGTTAGTTACTCGACGTCTCCGTTCTCGTGTAGCCTACATATTGCGTTTTTTTTTTTAATTTGCTTACCGGGCTAAAGGTTAGCATGCTTAAAATACGTAAGTCGTTTTGTTCAACAAATTTAAGTAGATAACTCATCAGTTGTTTGCATCAGAGCGACAATTTTTGAGATAGTTATTAAAACTGCTTAAAGGTTGTCAAACGTTGTTTCTCGTTGTATATCCTTTAATTCTAGAGTTAAATTGATAAATAACGTGTAGGAATTTGTTTAACGCATTTGTTTTGGTTACTCGACGTCTCCGTTCTCGTGTAGCCTACATATTGCGTTTTTTTTTTAATTTGCTTACCGGGCTAAAGGTTACCATGCTTAAAATACGTAAGTCGTTTTGTTCACCAAATTTAAGTAGATAACTCATCAGTTGTTTGCATCAGAGCGACAATTTTTGAGATAGTTATTAAAACTGTTTAAAGGTTGTCAAACGTTGTTTCTCGTTGTATATCCTTTAATTCTAGAGTTAAATTGATAAATAACGTGTACGAATTTGTTTAACGCATTTGTTTTAGTTACTCGACGTCTCCGTTCTCGTGTAGCCTACATATTGCGTTTTTTTTAATTTGCTTACCGGGCTAAAGGTTAGCATGCTTAAAATACGTAAGTCGTTTTGTTCAACAAATTTAAGTAGATAACTCATCAGTTGTTTGCATCAGAGCAACAATTTTTGAGATAGTTATTAAAACTGTTTAAAGATTGTCAAACGTTGTTTCTCGTTGTATATCCTTTAATTCTAGAGTTAAATTGATAAATAACGTGTAGGAATTTGTTTAACGCATTTGTTTTGGTTACTCGACGTCTACGTTCTCGTGTAGCCTACATATTGCGTTTTTTTTTTTTAATTTGCTTACCGGGCTAAAGGTTAGCATGCTTAAAATACGTAAGTCGTTTTGTTCAACAAATTTAAGTAGATAACTCATCAGTTGTTTGCATCAGAGCGACAATTTTTGAGATAGTTATTAAAACTGTTTAAAGGTTGTCAAACGTTGTTTCTCGTTGTATATCCTTTAATTCTAGAGTTAAATTTATAAATAACGTGTAGGAATTTGTTTAACGCATTTGTTTTGGTTACTCGACGTCTCCGTTCTCGTGTAGCCTACATATTGCATTTTTTTTTTAATTTGCTTACCGGGCTAAAGGTTAGCATGCTTAAAATACGTAAGTCATTTTGTTCAACAAATTTAAGTAGATAAATCATCAGTTGTTTGCATCAGAGCGACAATTTTTGAGATAGTTATTAAAACTGTTTAAAGGTTGTCAAACGTTGTTTCTCGTTGTATATCCTTTAATTCTAGAGTTAAATTGATAAATAACGTGTAGGAATTTGTTTAACGCATTTGTTTTGGTTACTCGACGTCTCCGTTCTCGTGTAGCCTACATATTGCGTTTTGTTTTAATTTGCTTACCGGGCTAAAGGTTAGCATGCTTAAAATACGTAAGTCGTTTTGTTCAACAAATTTAAGTAGATAACTCATCAGTTGTTTGCATCAGAGCGACAATTTTTGAGATAGTTATTAAAACTGTTTAAAGGTTGTCAAACGTTGTTTCTCGTTGTATATCCTTTAATTCTAGAGTTAAATTGATAAATAACGTATACGAATTTGTTTAACGCATTTGTTTTGGTTACTCGACGTATCCGCTCTCGTGGTGCCTACATATTGCGTTTTTTTTTAATTTGCTTACCGGGCTAAAGGTTAGCATGCTTAAAATACGTAAGTCGTTTTGTTCAACAAATTTAAGTAGATAACTCATCAGTTGTTTGCATCAGAGCGACAATTTTTGAGATAGTTATTAAAACTGTTTAAAGGTTGTCAAACGTTGTTTCTCGTTGTATATCCTTTAATTCTAGAGTTAAATTGATAAATAACGTGTAGAAATTTGTTTAACGCATTTGTTTTGGTTACTCGAGGTCTCCGTCCTCGTGTAGCCTACATATTGCGTTTTTTTTTTAATTTGCTTACCGGCCTAAAGGTTAGCATGCTTAAAATACGTAAGTCGTTTTGTTCAACAAATTTAAGTAGATAGCTCATCAGTTGTTTGCATCAGAGCGACAATTTTTGAGATAGTTATTAAAACTGTTTAAAGGTTGTAAAACGTTGTTTCTCGTTGTATATCCTTTAATTCTAGAGTTAAATTGATAAATAACGTGTACGAATTTGTTTAACGCATTTGTTTTGGTTACTCGACGTCTCCGTTCTCCTGTAGCCTACATATTGCGTTTTTTTTTTTTAATTTGCTTACCGGGCGAAAGGTTAGCATGCTTAAAATACGTAAGTCGTTTTGTTCAACAAATTTAAGTAGATAGCTCATCAGTTGTTTGCATCAGAGCGACAATTTTTGAGATAGTTACTAAAACTGTTTAAAGGTTGTCAAACGTTGTTTCTCGTTGTATATCCTTTAATTCTAGAGTTAAATTGATAAATAACGTGTACGAATTTGTTTAACGCATTTGTTTTGGTTACTCGACGTCTCCGTTCTCGTGTAGCCTACATATTGCGTTTTTTTTTTAATTTGCTTACCGGGTTAAAGGTTAGCATGCTTAAAATACGTAAGTCGTTTTGGTCAACAAATTTAAGTAGATAACTCATCAGTTGTTTGCATCAGAGCGACAATTTTTGAGATAGTTATTAAAACTGTTTAAAGGTTGTCAAACGTTGTTTCTCGTTGTATATCCTTTAATTCTAGAGTTAAATTGATAAATAACGTGTAGGAATTTGTTTAACGCATTTGTTTTGGTTACTCGACGTCTCCGTTCTCGTGTAGCCTACATATTGCGTTTTTTTTTAATTTGCTTACCGGAATAAAGGTTAGCATGCTTAAAATACGTAAGTCGTTTTGTTCAACAAATTTAAGTAGATAACTCATCAGTTGTTTGCATCAGAGCGACAATTTTGAGATAGTTATTAAAACTGTTTAAAGGTTGTCAAACGTTGTTTTTCGTTGTATATCCTTTAATTCTGGAGTTAAATTGATAAATAACGTGTACGAATTTGTTTAACGCATTTGTTTTGGTTACTCGACGTCTCCGTTCTCGTGTAGCCTACATATTGCGTTTTTTTTTTAATTTGCTTACCGGGCTAAAGGTTAGCATGCTTAAAATACGTAAGTCGTTTTGTTCAACAAATTTAAGTAGATAACTCATCAGTTGTTTGCATCAGAGCGACAATTTTTGAGATAGTTATTAAAACTGTTTAAAGGTTGTCAAACGTTGTTTCTCGTTGTATATCCTTTAATTCTAGAGTTAAATTGATAAATAACGTGTACGAATTTGTTTAACGCATTTGTTTTAGTTACTCGACGTCTCCGTTCTCGTGTAGCCTACATATTGCGTTTTTTTTTAATTTGCTTACCGGGCTAAAGGTTAGCATGCTTAAAATACGTAAGTCGTTTTGTTCAACAAATTTAAGTAGATAACTCATCAGTTGTTTGCATCAGAGCAACAATTTTTGAGATAGTTATTAAAACTGTTTAAAGGTTGTCAAACGTTGTTTCTCGTTGTATATCCTTTAATTCTAGAGTTAAATTGATAAATAACGTGTAGGAATTTGTTTAACGCATTTGTTTTGGTTACTCGACGTCTACGTTCTCGTGTAGCCTACATATTGGGTTTTTTTTTTTAATTTCCTTACCGGGCTAAAGGTTAGCATGCTTAAAATACGTAAGTCGTTTTGCTCAACAAATTTAAGTAGATAACTCATCAGTTGTTTGCATCAGAGCGACAATTTTTGAGATAGTTATTAAAACTGTTTAAAGGTTGTCAAACGTTGTTTCTCGTTGTATATCCTTTAATTCTAGAGTTAAATTTATAAATAACGTGTAGGAATTTGTTTAACGCATTTGTTTTGGTTACTCGACGTCTCCGTTCTCGTGTAGCCTACATATTGCATTTTTTTTTAATTTGCTTACCGGGCTAAAGGTTAGCATGCTTAAAATACGTAAGTCATTTTGTTCAACAAATTTAAGTAGATAAATCATCAGTTGTTTGCATCAGAGCGACAATTTTTGAAATAGTTATTAAAACTGTTTAAAGGTTGTCAAACGTTGTTTCTCGTTGTATATCCTTTAATTCTAGAGTTAAATTGATAAATAACGTGTAGGAATTTGTTTAACGCATTTGTTTTGGTTACTCGACGTCTCCGTTCTCGTGTAGCCTACATATTGCGTTTTGTTTTAATTTGCTTACCGGGCTAAAGGTTAGCATGCTTAAAATACGTAAGTCGTTTTGTTCAACAAATTTAAGTAGATAACTCATCAGTTGTTTGCATCAGAGCGGCAATTTTTGAGATAGTTATTAAAACTGTTTAAAGGTTGTCAAACGTTGTTTCTCGTTGTATATCCTTTAATTCTAGAGTTAAATTGATAAATAACGTGTAGGAATTTGTTTAACGCATTTGTTTTGGTTACTCGACGTCTCCGTTCTCGTGTAGCCTACATATTGCGTTTTGTTTTAATTTGCTTACCGGGCTAAAGGTTAGCATGCTTAAAATACGTAAGTCGTTTTGTTCAACAAACTTAAGTAGATAACTCATCAGTTGTTTGCATCAGAGCGACAATTTTTGAGATAGTTATTAAAACTGTTTAAAGGTTGTCAAACGTTGTTTCTCGTTGTATATCCTTTAATTCTAGAGTTAAATTGATAAATAACGTGTAGAAATTTGTTTAACGCATTTGTTTTGGTTACTCGAGGTCTCCGTCCTCGTGTAGCCTACATATTGCGTTTTTTTTTTAATTTGCTTACCGGCCTAAAGGTTAGCATGCTTAAAATACGTAAGTCGTTTTGTTCAACAAATTTAAGTAGATAGCTCATCAGTTGTTTGCATCAGAGCGACAATTTTTGAGATAGTTATTAAAACTGTTTAAAGGTTGTCAAACGTTGTTTCTCGTTGTATATCCTTTAATTCTAGAGTTAAATTGATAAATAACGTGTACGAATTTGTTTAACGCATTTGTTTTGGTTACTCGACGTCTCCGTTCTCCTGTAGCCTACATATTGCGTTTTTTTTTTTAATTTGCTTACCGGGCGAAAGGTTAGCATGCTTAAAATACGTAAGTCGTTTTGTTCAACAAATTTAAGTAGATAGCTCATCAGTTGTTTGCATCAGAGCGACAATTTTTGAGATAGTTATTAAAACTGTTTAAAGGTTGTCAAACGTTGTTTCTCGTTGTATATCCTTTAATTCTAGAGTTAAATTGATAAATAACGTGTACGAATTTGTTTAACGCATTTGTTTTGGTTACTTGACGTCTCCGTTCTCGTGTAGCCTACATATTGCGTTTTTTTTTTAATTTGCTTACCGGGTTAAAGGTTAGCATGCTTAAAATACGTAAGTCGTTTTGTTCAACAAATTTAAGTAGATAACTCATCAGTTGTTTGCATCAGAGCGACAATTTTTGAGATAGTTATTAAAACTGTTTAAAGGTTGTCAAACGTTGTTTCTCGTTGTATATCCTTTAATTCTAGAGTTAAATTGATAAATAACGTGTAGGAATTTGTTTAACGCATTTGTTTTGGTTACTCGACGTCTCCGTTCTCGTGTAGCCTACATATTGCGTTTTTTTTTAATTTGCTTACCGGACTAAAGGTTAGCATGCTTAAAATACGTAAGTCGTTTTGTTCAACAAATTTAAGTAGATAACTCATCAGTTGTTTGCATCAGAGCGACAATTTTTGAGATAGTTATTAAAACTGTTTAAAGGTTGTCAAACGTTGTTTCTCGTTGTATATCCTTTAATTCTAGAGTTAAATTGATAAATAACGTGTAGGAATTTGTTTAACGCATTTGTTTTGGTTACTCGACGTCTCCGTTCTCGTGTAGCCTACATATTGCGTTTTTTTTTAATTTGCTTACCGGACTAAAGGTTAGCATGCTTAAAATACGTAAGTCGTTTTGTTCAACAAATTTAAGTAGATAACTCATCAGTTGTTTGCATCAGAGCGACAATTTTGAGATAGTTATTAAAACTGTTTAAAGGTTGTCAAACGTTGTTTCTCATTGTATATCCTTTAATTCTAGAGTTAAATTGATAAATAACGTGTACGAATTTGTTTAACGCATTTGTTTTGGTTACTCGACGTCTCCGTTCTCGTGTAGCCTACATATTGCGTTTTTTTTTTAATTTGCTTACCGGGTTAAAGGTTAGCATGCTTAAAATACGTAAGTCGTTTTGTTCAACAAATTTAAGTAGATAACTCATCAGTTGTTTGCATCAGAGCGACAATTTTTGAGATAGTTATTAAAACTGTTTAAAGGTTGTCAAACGTTGTTTCTCGTTGTATATCCTTTAATTCTAGAGTTAAATTGATAAATAACGTGTAGGAATTTGTTTAACGCATTTGTTTTGGTTACTCGACGTCTCCGTTCTCGTGTAGCCTACATATTGCGTTTTTTTTTAATTTGCTTACCGGACTAAAGGTTAGCATGCTTAAAATACGTAAGTCGTTTTGTTCAACAAATTTAAATAGATAACTCATCAGTTGTTTGCATCAGAGCGACAATTTTTGAGATAGTTATTAAAACTGTTTAAAGGTTGTCAAACGTTGTTTCTCGTTGTATATCCTTTAATTCTAGAGTTAAATTGATAAATAACGTGTAGGAATTTGTTTAACGCATTTCTTTTGGTTACTCGACGTCTCCGTTCTCGTGTAGCCTACATATTGCGTTTTTTTTTTAATTTGCTTACCGGGATAAAGGTTAGCATGCTTAAAATGCGTAAGTCGTTTTATTCAACAAATTTAAGTAGATAACTCATCAGTTGTTTGCATCACAGCGACAATTTTTGAGATAGTTATTAAAACTGTTTAAAGGTTGTCAAACGTTGTTTTTCGTTGTATATCCTTTAATTCTGGAGTTAAATTGATAAATAACGTGTACGAATTTGTTTAACGCATTTGTTTTGGTTACTCGACGTCTCCGTTCTCGTGTAGCCTACATATTGCGTTTTTTTTTTAATTTGCTTACCGGGCTAAAGGTTAGCATGCTTAAAATACGTAAGTCGTTTTGTTCAACAAACCTTAGTAGATAACTCATCAGTTGTTTGCATCAGAGCGACAATTTTTGAGATAGTTATTAAAACTGTTTAAAGGTTGTCAAACGTTGTTTCTCGTTGTATATCCTTTAATTCTAGAGTTAAATTGATAAATAACGTGTAGGAATTTGTTTAACGCATTTGTTTTGGTTACTCGATGTCTCCGTTCTCGTGTAGCCTACATATTGCATTTTTTTTTTTAATTTGCTTACCGGGCTAAAGGTTAGCATGCTTAAAATACGTAAGTCGTTTTATTCAACAAATTTAAGTAGATAACTCATCAGTTGTTTGCATCACAGCGACAATTTTTGAGATAGTTATTAAAACTGTTTAAAGGTTGTCAAACGTTGTTTTTCGTTGTATATCCTTTAATTCTGGAGTTAAATTGATAAATAACGTGTACGAATTTGTTTAACGCATTTGTTTTGGTTACTCGACGTCTCCGTTCTCGTGTAGCCTACATATTGCGTTTTTTTTTTAATTTGCTTACCGGGCTAAAGGTTAGCATGCTTAAAATACGTAAGTCGTTTTATTCAACAAATTTAAGTAGATAACTCATCAGTTGTTTGCATCACAGCGACAATTTTTGAGATAGTTATTAAAACTGTTTAAAGGTTGTCAAACGTTGTTTTTCGTTGTATATCCTTTAATTCTGGAGTTAAATTGATAAATAACGTGTACGAATTTGTTTAACGCATTTGTTTTGGTTACTCGACGTCTCCGTTCTCGTGTAGCCTACATATTGCGTTTTTTTTTTAATTTGCTTACCGGGCTAAAGGTTAGCATGCTTAAAATACGTAAGTCGTTTTGTTCAACAAACCTAAGTAGATAACTCATCAGTTGTTTGCATCAGAGCGACAATTTTTGAGATAGTTATTAAAACTGTTTAAAGGTTGTCAAACGTTGTTTCTCGTTGTATATCCTTTAATTCTAGAGTTAAATTGATAAATAACGTGTACGAATTTGTTTAACGCATTTGTTTTGGTAATCGACGTCTCTGTTCTCGTGTAGCCTACATATTGCGTTTTTTTTTTAATTTGCTTACCGGGCTAAAGGTTAGCATGCTTAAAATACGTAAGTCGTTTTGTTCAACAAATTTAAGTAGATAACTCATCAGTTGTTTGCATCAGAGCGACAATTTTTGAGATAGTTATTAAAACTGTTTAAAGGTTGTCAAACGTTGTTTCTCGTTGTATATCCTTTAATTCTAGAGTTAAATTGATAAATAACGTGTACGAATTTGTTTAACGCATTTGTGTTAGTTACTCGACGTCTCCGTTCTCGTGTAGCCTACATATTGCGTTTTTTTTTTTAATTTGCTTACCGGGCTAAAGGTTAGCATGCTTAAAATACGTAAGTCGTTTTGTTCAACAAATTTAAGTAGATAACTCATCAGTTGTTTGCATCAGAGCGACAATTTTTGAGATAGTTATTAAAACTGCTTAAAGGTTGTCAAACGTTGTTTCTCGTTGTATATCCTTTAATTCTAGAGTTAAATTGATAAATAACGTGTAGGAATTTGTTTAACGCATTTGTTTTGGTTACTCGATGTCTCCGTTCTCGTGTAGCCTACATATTGCGTTTTTTTTTTAATTTGCTTACCGGGCTAAAGGTTAGCATGCTTAAAATACGTAAGTCGTTTTGTTCAACAAATTTAAGTAGATAACTCATCAGTTGTTTGCATCAGAGCGACAATTTTTGAGATAGTTATTAAAACTGTTTAAAGGTTGTCAAACGTTGTTTCTCGTTGTATATCCTTTAATTCTAGAGTTAAATTGATAAATAACGTGTACGACTTTGTTTAACGCATTTGTTTTAGTTACTCGACGTCTCCGTTCTCGTGTAGCCTACATATTGCGTTTTTTTTTTAATTTGCTTACCGGGCTAAAGGTTAGCATGCTTAAAATACGTAAGTCGTTTTGTTCAACAAATTTAAGTAGATAACTCATCAGTTGTTTGCATCAGAGCAACAATTTTTGAGATAGTTATTAAAACTGTTTAAAGGTTGTCAAACGTTGTTTCTCGTTGTATATCCTTTAATTCTAGAGTTAAATTGATAAATAACGTGTAGGAATTTGTTTAACGCATTTGTTTTGGTTACTCGACGTCTACGTTCTCGTGTAGCCTACATATTGCGTTTTTTTTTTTTAATTTGCTTACCGGGCTAAAGGTTAGCATGCTTAAAATACGTAAGTCGTTTTGTTCAACAAATTTAAGTAGATAACTCATCAGTTGTTTGCATCAGAGCGACAATTTTTGAGATAGTTATTAAAACTGTTTAAAGGTTGTCAAACGTTGTTTCTCGTTGTATATCCTTTAATTCTAGAGTTAAATTTATAAATAACGTGTAGGAATTTGTTTAACGCATTTGTTTTGGTTACTCGACGTCTCCGTTCTCGTGTAGCCTACATATTGCATTTTTTTTTTAATTTGCTTACCGGGCTAAAGGTTAGCATGCTTAAAATACGTAAGTCATTTTGTTCAACAAATTTAAGTAGATAAATCATCAGTTGTTTGCATCAGAGCGACAATTTTTGAGATAGTTATTAAAACTGTTTAAAGGTTGTCAAACGTTGTTTCTCGTTGTATATCCTTTAATTCTAGAGCTAAATTGATAAATAACGTGTAGGAATTTGTTTAACGCATTTGTTTTGGTTACTCGACGTCTCCGTTCTCGTGTAGCCTACATATTGCGTTTTGTTTTAATTTGCTTACCGGGCTAAAGGTTAGCATGCTTAAAATACGTAAGTCGTTTTGTTCAACAAATTTAAGTAGATAACTCATCAGTTGTTTGCATCAGAGCGACAATTTTTGAGATAGTTATTAAAACTGTTTAAAGGTTGTCAAACGTTGTTTCTCGTTGTATATCCTTTAATTCTAGAGTTAAATTGATAAATAACGTGTAGGAATTTGTTTAACGCATTTGTTTTAGTTACTCGACGTCTCCGTTCTCTTGTAGCCTACATATTGCGTTTTTTTTTTAAATTTGCTTACCGGGCTAAAGGTTAGCATGTTTAAAATACGTAAGTCGTTTTGTTCAACAAATTTAAAGGTTTACAGGTTGTCAAACGTTGTTTCTCGTTGTATATCCTTTAATTCTAGAGTTAAATTGATAAATAACGTGCACGAATTTGTTTAACGCATTTGTTTTGGTGACTCGACGTCTCCGTTCTCGTGTAGCCTACATATTGGTTTTTTTTTTTTAATTTGCTTACCGGGCTAAAGGTTAGCATGCTTAAAATACGTAAGTCGTTTTTTTCAACAAATTTAAGTAGATAACTCATCAGTTGTTTGCATCAGAGCGACAATTTTTGAGATAGTTATTAAAACTGTTTAAAGGTTGTCAAACGTTGTTTCTCGTTGTATAACCTTTAATTCTAGAGTTAAATTGATTAATAACGTGTAGAAATTTGTTTAACGCATTTGTTTTGGTTACTCGACGTCTCCGTTCTCGTGTAGCCTACATATTGCGTTTTTTTTTTAATTTGCTTACCGGGCTAAAGGTTAGCATGTTTAAAATACGTAAGTCGTTTTGTTCAACAAATTTAAGTAGATAACTCATCAGTTGTTTGCATCAGAGCGACAATTTTTTAGATAGTTATTAAAACTGTTTAAAGGTTGTCAAACGTTGTTTCTCGTTGTATATCCTTTAATTCTAGAGTTAAATTGATAAATAACGTGTACGAATTTGTTTAACGCATTTGTTTTGGTTACTCGACGTCTCCGTTCTCGTGTAGCCTACATATTGCGTTTTTTTTTAATTTGCTTACCGGGCTAAAGGTTAGCATGCTTAAAATACGTAAGTCGTTTTGTTCAACAAATTTAAGTAGATAACTCATCAGTTGTTTGCATCAGAGCGACAATTTTTGAGATAGTTATTAAAACTGTTTAAAGGTTGTCAAACGTTGTTTCTCGTTGTATAACCTTTAATTCTAGAGTTAAATTGATTAATAACGTGTAGAAATTTGTTTAACGCATTTGTTTTGGTTACTCGACGTCTCCGTTCTCGTGTAGCCTACATATTGCGTTTTTTTTTTAATTTGCTTACCGGGCTAAAGGTTAGCATGTTTAAAATACGTAAGTCGTTTTGTTCAACAAATTTAAGTAGATAACTCATCAGTTGTTTGCATCAGAGCGACAATTTTTTAGATAGTTATTAAAACTGTTTAAAGGTTGTCAAACGTTGTTTCTCGTTGTATATCCTTTAATTCTAGAGTTAAATTGATAAATAACGTGTACGAATTTGTTTAACGCATTTGTTTTGGTTACTCGACGTCTCCGTTCTCGTGTAGCCTACATATTGCGTTTTTTTTTAATTTGCTTACCGGGCTAAAGGTTAGCATGCTTAAAATACGTAAGTCGTTTTGTTCAACAAATTTAAGTAGATAACTCATCAGTTGTTTGCATCAGAGCGACAATTTTTGAGATAGTTATTAAAACTGTTTAAAGGTTGTCAAACGTTGTTTCTCGTTGTATATCCTTTAATTCTAGAGTTAAATTGATAAATAACGTGTAGGAATTTGTTTAACGCATTTGTTTTGGTTACTCGACGTCTCCGTTCTCGTGTAGCCTACATATTGCGTTTTTTTTTAATTTGTTTACCGGACTAAAGGTTAGCATGCTTAAAATACGTAAGTCGTTTTGTTCAACAAATTTAAGTAGATAACTCATCAGTTGTTTGCATCAGAGCGACAATTTTGAGATAGTTATTAAAACTGTTTAAAGGTTGTCAAACGTTGTTTCTCATTGTATATCCTTTAATTCTAGAGTTAAATTGATAAATAACGTGTACGAATTTGTTTAACGCATTTGTTTTGGTTACTCGACGTCTCCGTTCTCGTGTAGCCTACATATTGCGTTTTTTTTTTAATTTGCTTACCGGGTTAAAGGTTAGCATGCTTAAAATACGTAAGTCGTTTTGTTCAACAAATTTAAGTAGATAACTCATCAGTTGTTTGCATCAGAGCGACAATTTTTGAGATAGTTATTAAAACTGTTTAAAGGTTGTCAAACGTTGTTTCTCGTTGTATATCCTTTAATTCTAGAGTTAAATTGATAAATAACGTGTAGGAATTTGTTTAACGCATTTGTTTTGGTTACTCGACGTCTCCGTTCTCGTGTAGCCTACATATTGCGTTTTTTTTTAATTTGCTTACCGGACTAAAGGTTAGCATGCTTAAAATACGTAAGTCGTTTTGTTCAACAAATTTAAATAGATAACTCATCAGTTGTTTGCATCAGAGCGACAATTTTTGAGATAGTTATTAAAACTGTTTAAAGGTTGTCAAACGTTGTTTCTCGTTGTATATCCTTTAATTCTAGAGTTAAATTGATAAATAACGTGTAGGAATTTGTTTAACGCATTTGTTTTGGTTACTCGACGTCTCCGTTCTCGTGTAGCCTACATATTGCGTTTTTTTTTTAATTTGCTTACCGGGCTAAAGGTTAGCATGCTTAAAATACGTAAGTCGTTTTATTCAACAAATTTAAGTAGATAACTCATCAGTTGTTTGCATCACAGCGACAATTTTTGAGATAGTTATTAAAACTGTTTAAAGGTTGTCAAACGTTGTTTTTCGTTGTATATCCTTTAATTCTGGAGTTAAATTGATAAATAACGTGTACGAATTTGTTTAACGCATTTGTTTTGGTTACTCGACGTCTCCGTTCTCGTGTAGCCTACATATTGCGTTTTTTTTTTAATTTGCTTACCGGGCTAAAGGTTAGCATGCTTAAAATACGTAAGTCGTTTTGTTCAACAAACCTAAGTAGATAACTCATCAGTTGTTTGCATCAGAGCGACAATTTTTGAGATAGTTATTAAAACTGTTTAAAGGTTGTCAAACGTTGTTTCTCGTTGTATATCCTTTAATTCTAGAGTTAAATTGATAAATAACCTGTAGGAATTTGTTTAACGCATTTGTTTTGGTTACTCGACGTCTCCGTTCTCGTGAAGCCTACATATTGCGTTTTTTTTTAATTTGCTTACCGGGCTAAAGGTTAGCATGCTTAAAATACGTAAGTCGTTTTGTTCAACAAACCTAAGTAGATAACTCATCAGTTGTTTGCATCAGAGCGACAATTTTTGAGATAGTTATTAAAACTGTTTAAAGGTTGTCAAACGTTGTTTCTCGTTGTATAACCTTTAATTCTAGAGTTAAATTGATTAATAACGTGTAGAAATTTGTTTAACGCATTTGTTTTGGTTACTCGACGTCTCCGTTCTCGTGTAGCCTACATATTGCGTTTTTTTTTTTAATTTGCTTACCGGGCTAAAGGTTAGCATGTTTAAAATACGTAAGTCGTTTTGTTCAACAAATTTAAGTAGATAACTCATCAGTTGTTTGCATCAGAGCGACAATTTTTTAGATAGTTATTAAAACTGTTTAAAGGTTGTCAAACGTTGTTTCTCGTTGTATATCCTTTAATTCTAGAGTTAAATTGATAAATAACGTGTACGAATTTGTTTAACGCATTTGTTTTGGTTACTCGACGTCTCCGTTCTCGTGTAGCCTACATATTGCGTTTTTTTTTAATTTGCTTACCGGGCTAAAGGTTAGCATGCTTAAAATACGTAAGTCGTTTTGTTCAACAAATTTAAGTAGATAACTCATCAGTTGTTTGCATCAGAGCGACAATTTTTGAGATAGTTATTAAAACTGTTTAAAGGTTGTCAAACGTTGTTTCTCGTTGTATATCCTTTAATTCTAGAGTTAAATTGATAAATAACTTGTGCGAATTTGTTTAACGCATTTGTTTTGGTTACTCGACGTCTCCGTTCTCGTGTAGCCTACATATTGCGTTTTTTTTTTTAATTTGCTTACCGGGCTAAAGGTTAGCATGCTTAAAATACGTAAGTCGTTTTGTTCAACAAATTTAAGTAGATAACTCATCAGTTGTTTGCATCAGAGCGACAATTTTTGAGATAGTTTTTAAAACTGTTTAAAGGTTGTCAAACGTTGTTTCTCGTTGTATATCCTTTAATTCTAGAGTTAAATTGATAAATAACGTGTAAGAATTTGTTTAACGCATTTGTTTTGGTTACTCGACGTCTCCGTTCTCGTGTAGCCTACATATTGCGTTTTTTTTTTAATTTGCTTACCGGGCTAAAGGTTAGCATGCTTAAAATACGTAAGTCGTTTTGTTCAACAAATTTAAGTAGATAACTCATCAGTTGTTTGCATCAGAGCGACAATTTTTGAGATAGTTATTAAAACTGTTTAAAGGTTGTCAAACGTTGTTTCTCGTTGTATATCCTTTAATTCTAGATTTAAATTGATAAATAACGTGTACGAATTTGTTTAACGCATTTGTTTTAGTTACTCGACGTCTCCGTTCTCGTGTAGCCTACATATTGCGTTTTTTTTTTTTAATTTGCTTACCGGGCTAAAGGTTAGCATGCTTGAAATACGTAAGTCGTTTTGTTCAACAAATTTAAGTAGATAACTCATCAGTTGTTTGCATCAGAGCGACAATTTTTGAGATAGTTATTCAAACTGTTTAAAGGTTGTCAAACGTTGTTTCTCGTTGTATATCCTTTAATTCTAGAGTTAAATTGATAAATAACCTGTAGGAATTTGTTTAACGCATTTGTTTTGGTTACTCGACGTCTCCGTTCTCGTGTAGCCTACATATTGCGTTTTTTTTTAATTTGCTTACCGGGCTAAAGGTTAGCATGCTTAAAATACGTAAGTCGTTTTGTTCAACAAACCTAAGTAGATAACTCATCAGTTGTTTGCATCAGAGCGACAATTTTTGAGATAGTTATTAAAACTGTTTAAAGGTTGTCAAACGTTGTTTCTCGTTGTATATCCTTTAATTCTAGAGTTAAATTGATAAATAACGTGTACGAATTTGTTTAACGCATTTGTTTTAGTTACTCGACGTCTCCGTTCTCGTGTAGCCTACATATTGCGTTTTTTTTTTAATTTGCTTACCGGGCTAAAGGTTAGCATGCTTAAAATACGTAAGTCGTTTTGTTCAACAAATTTAAGTAGATAACTCATCAGTTGTTTGCATCAGAGCAACAATTTTTGAGATAGTTATTAAAACTGTTTAAAGGTTGTCAAACGTTGTTTCTCGTTGTATATCCTTTAATTCTAGAGTTAAATTGATAAATAACGTGTAGGAATTTGTTTAACGCATTTGTTTTGGTTACTCGACGTCTACGTTCTCGTGTAGCCTACATATTGCGTTTTTTTTTTTTAATTTGCTTACCGGGCTAAAGGTTAGCATGCTTAAAATACGTAAGTCGTTTTGTTCAACAAATTTAAGTAGATAACTCATCAGTTGTTTGCATCAGAGCGACAATTTTTGAGATAGTTATTAAAACTGTTTAAAGGTTGTCAAACGTTGTTTCTCGTTGTATATCCTTTAATTCTAGAGTTAAATTTATAAATAACGTGTAGGAATTTGTATAACGCATTTGTTTTGGTTACTCGACGTCTCCGTTCTCGTGTAGCCTACATATTGCATTTTTTTTTTAATTTGCTTACCGGGCTAAAGGTTAGCATGCTTAAAATACGTAAGTCATTTTGTTCAACAAATTTAAGTAGATAAATCATCAGTTGTTTGCATCAGAGCGACAATTTTTGAGATAGTTGTTAAAACTGTTTAAAGGTTGTCAAACGTTGTTTCTCGTTGTATATCCTTTAATTCTAGAGTTAAATTGATAAATAACGTGTAGGAATTTGTTTAACGCATTTGTTTTGGTTACTCGACGTCTCCGTTCTCGTGTAGCCTACATATTGCGTTTTGTTTTAATTTGCTTACCGGGCTAAAGGTTAGCATGCTTAAAATACGTAAGTCGTTTTGTTCAACAAATTTAAGTAGATAACTCATCAGTTGTTTGCATCAGAGCGACAATTTTTGAGATAGTTATTAAAACTGTTTAAAGGTTGTCAAACGTTGTTTCTCGTTGTATATCCTTTAATTCTAGAGTTAAATTGATAAATAACGTGTACGAATTTGTTTAACGCATTTGTTTTGGTTACTCGACGTATCCGCTCTCGTGGTGCCTACATATTGCGTTTTTTTTTAATTTGCTTACCGGGCTAAAGGTTAGCATGCTTAAAATACGTAAGTCGTTTTGTTCAACAAATTTAAGTAGATAACTCATCAGTTGTTTGCATCAGAGCGACAATTTTTGAGATAGTTATTAAAACTGTTTAAAGGTTGTCAAACGTTGTTTCTCGTTGTATATCCTTTAATTCTAGAGTTAAATTGATAAATAACGTGTAGAAATTTGTTTAACGCATTTGTTTTGGTTACTCGAGGTCTCCGTCCTCGTGTAGCCTACATATTGCGTTTTTTTTTTAATTTGCTTACCGGCCTAAAGGTTAGCATGCTTAAAATACGTAAGTCGTTTTGTTCAACAAATTTAAGTAGATAGCTCATCAGTTGTTTGCATCAGAGCGACAATTTTTGAGATAGTTATTAAAACTGTTTAAAGGTTGTCAAACGTTGTTTCTCGTTGTATATCCTTTAATTCTAAAGTTAAATTGATAAATAACGTGTACGAATTTGTTTAACGCATTTGTTTTGGTTACTCGACGTCTCCGTTCTCCTGTAGCCTACATATTGCGTTTTTTTTTTTTAATTTGCTTACCGGGCGAAAGGTTAGCATGCTTAAAATACGTACGTCGTTTTGTTCAACAAATTTAAGTAGATAGCTCATCAGTTGTTTGCATCAGAGCACCAATTTTTGAGATAGTTATTAAAACTGTTTAAAGGTTGTCAAACGTTGTTTCTCGTTGTATATCCTTTGATTCTAGAGTTAAATTGATAAATAACGTGTACGAATTTGTTTAACGCATTTGTTTTGGTTACTCGACGTCTCCGTTCTCGTGTAGCCTACATATTGCGTTTTTTTTTTAATTTGCTTACCGGGTTAAAGGTTAGCATGCTTAAAATACGTAAGTCGTTTTGTTCAACAAATTTAAGTAGATAACTCATCAGTTGTTTGCATCAGAGCGACAATTTTTGAGATAGTTATTAAAACTGTTTAAAGGTTGTCAAACGTTGTTTCTCGTTGTATATCCTTTAATTCTAGAGTTAAATTGATAAATAACGTGTAGGAATTTGTTTAACGCATTTGTTTTGGTTACTCGACGTCTCCGTTCTCGTGTAGCCTACATATTGCGTTTTTTTTTAATTTGCTTACCGGACTAAAGGTTAGCATGCTTAAAATACGTAAGTCGTTTTGTTCAACAAATTTAAGTAGATAACTCATCAGTTGTTTGCATCAGAGCGACAATTTTGAGATAGTTATTAAAACTGTTTAAAGGTTGTCAAACGTTGTTTCTCGTTGTATATCCTTTAATTCTAGAGTTAAATTGATAAATAACGTGTACGAATTTGTTTAACGCATTTGTTTTGGTTACTCGACGTCTCCGTTCTCGTGTAGCCTACATATTGCGTTTTTTTTTTAATTTGCTTACCGGGCTAAAGGTTAGCATGCTTAAAATACGTAAGTCGTTTTGTTCAACAAATTTAAATAGATAACTCATCAGTTGTTTGCATCAGAGCGACAATTTTTGAGATAGTTATTAAAACTGTTTAAAGGTTGTCAAACGTTGTTTCTCGTTGTATATCCTTTAATTCTAGAGTTAAATTGATAAATAACGTGTAGGAATTTGTTTAACGCATTTGTTTTGGTTACTCGACGTCTCCGTTCTCGTGTAGCCTACATATTGCGTTTTTTTTTTAATTTGCTTACCGGGCTAGAGGTTAGCATGCTTAAAATACGTAAGTCGTTTTATTCAACAAATTTAAGTAGATAACTCATCAGTTGTTTGCATCACAGCGACAATTTTTGAGATAGTTATTAAAACTGTTTAAAGGTTGTCAAACGTTGTTTTTCGTTGTATATCCTTTAATTCTGGAGTTAAATTGATAAATAACGTGTACGAATTTGTTTAACGCATTTGTTTTGGTTACTCGACGTCTCCGTTCTCGTGTAGCCTACATATTGCGTTTTTTTTTTAATTTGCTTACCGGGCTAAAGGTTAGCATGCTTAAAATACGTAAGTCGTTTTGTTCAACAAATTTAAGTAGATAACTCATCAGTTGTTTGCATCAGAGCGACAATTTTTGAGATAGTTATTAAAACTGTTTAAAGGTTGTCAAACGATGTTTCTCGTTGTATATCCTTTAATTCTAGAGTTAAATTGATAAATAACGCGTAGAAATTTGTTTAACGCATTTGTTTTGGTTACTCCACGTCTCCGTTCTCGTGTAGCCTACATATTGCGTTTTTTTTTTAATTTGCTTACCGGGCTAAAGGTTAGCATGCTTAAAATACGTAAGTCGTTTTGTTCAACAAATTTAAGTAGATAACTCATCAGTTGTTTGCATCAGAGCGACAATTTTTGAGATAGTTATTAAAACTGTTTAAAGGTTGTCAAACGTTGTTTCTCGTTGTATATCCTTTAATTCTAGAGTTAAATTGATAAATAACGTGTAGGAATTTGTTTAACGCATTTGTTTTGGTTACTCGACGTCTCCGTTCTCGTGTAGCTTACATATTGCGTTTTTTTTTTAATTTGCTTACCGGGCTAAAGGTTAGCATGCTTAAAATACGTAAGTCGTTTTGTTCAACAAATTTAAGTAGATAACTCATCAGTTGTTTGCATCAGAGCGACAATTTTTGAGATAGTTATTAAAACTGTTTAAAGGTTGTCAAACGTTGTTTCTCGTTGTATATCCTTTAATTCTAGAGTTAAATTGATAATAACATGTACGAATTTGTTTAACGCATTTGTTTTAGTTACTCGACGTCTCCGTTCTCGTGTAGCCTACATATTGCGTTTTTTTTTTTAATTTGCTTACCGGGCTAAAGGTTAGCATGCTTAAAATACGTAAGTCGTTTTGTTCAACAAATTTAAGTAGATAACTCATCAGTTGTTTGCATCAGAGCGAACATTTTTGAGATAGTTATTAAAACTGTTTAAAGGTTGTCAAACGTTGTTTCTCGTTGTATATCCTTTAATTCTAGAGTTAAATTGATAAATAACGTGTAGGAATTTGTTTAACGCATTTGTTTTGGTTACTCGACGTCTCCGTTCTCGTGTAGCCTACATATTGCGTTTTTTTTTAATTTGCTTACCGGGCTAAAGGTTAGCATGCTTAAAATACGTAAGTCGTTTTGTTCAACAAATTTAAGTAGATAACTCATCAGTTGTTTGCATCAGAGCGACAATTTTTGAGATAGTTATTAAAACTGTTTAAAGGTTGTCAAACGTTGTTTCTCGTTGTATATCCTTTAATTCTAGAGTTAAATTGATAAATAACGTGTACGAATTTGTTTAACGCATTTGTTTTGGTAATCGACGTCTCCGTTCTCGTGTAGCCTACATATTGCGTTTTTTTTTTAATTTGCTTACCGGGCTAAAGGTTAGCATGCTTAAAATACGTAAGTCGTTTTGTTCAACAAATTTAAGTAGATAACTCATCAGTTGTTTGCATCAGAGCGACAATTTTTGAGATAGTTATTAAAACTGTTTAAAGGTTGTCAAACGTTGTTTCTCGTTGTATATCCTTTAATTCTAGAGTTAAATTGATAAATAACGTGTAGGAATTTGTTTAACGCATTTGTTTTGGTTACTCGACGTCTCCGTTCTCGTGTAGCCTACATATTGCGTTTTTTTTTAATTTGCTTACCGGGCTAAAAGTTAGCATGCTTAAAATACGTAAGTCGTTTTGTTCAACAAATTTAAGTAGATAACTCATCAGTTGTTTGCATCAGAGCGACAATTTTTGAGATAGTTATTAAAACTGTTTAAAGGTTGTCAAACGTTGTTTCTCGTTGTATATCCTTTAGTTCTAGAGTTAAATTGATAAATAACGTGTACGAATTTGTTTAACGCATTTGTTTTGGTAATCGACGTCTCCGTTCTCGTGTAGCCTACATATTGCGTTTTTTTTTTAATTTGCTTACCGGGCTAAAGGTTAGCATGTTTAAAATACGTAAGTCGTTTTGTTCAACAAATTTAAGTAGATAACTCATCAGTTGTTTGCATCAGAGCGACAATTTTTGAGATAGTTATTAAAACTGTTTAAAGGTTGTCAAACGTTGTTTCTCGTTGTATATCCTTTAATTCTAGAGTTAAATTGATAAATAACGTGTACGAATTTGTTTAACGCATTTGTTTTGGTTACTCGACGTCTCCGTTCTCGTGTAGCCTACATATTGCGTTTTTTTTTAATTTGCTTACCGGGCTAAAGGTTAGCATGTTTAAAATACGTAAGTCGTTTTTTCAACAAATTTAAGTAGATAACTCATCAGTTGTTTGCATCAGAGCGACAATTTTTGAGATAGTTATTAAAACTGTTTAAAGGTTGTCAAACGTTGTTTCTCGTTGTATATCCTTTAGTTCTAGAGTTAAATTGATAAATAACGTGTACGAATTTGTTTAACGCATTTGTTTTGGTAATCGACGTCTCCGTTCTCGTGTAGCCTACATATTGCATTTTTTTTTTAATTTGCTTACCGGGCTAAAGGTTAGCATGTTTAAAATACGTAAGTCGTTTTGTTCAACAAATTTAAGTAGATAACTCATCAGTTGTTTGCATCAGAGCGACAATTTTTGAGATAGTTATTAAAACTTTTTAAAGGTTGTCAAACGTTGTTTCTCGTTGTATATCCTTTAATTCTAGAGGTAAATTGATAAATAACGTGTACGAATTTGTTTAACGCATTTCTTTTGGTTACTCGACGTCTCCGTTCTCGTGTAGCCTACATATTGCGTTTTTTTTTTTAATTTGCTTACCGGGCTAAATGTTAGCATGTTTAAAATACGTAAGTCGTTTTGTTCAACAAATTTGAGTAGATAACTCATCAGTTGTTTGCATCAGAGCGACAATTTTTGAGATACTTATTAAAACTGTTTAAAGGTTGTCAAACGTTGTTTCTCGTTGTATATCCTTTAATTTTAGAATTAAATTGATAAATAACATGTAGGAATTTGTTTAACGCATTTGTTTTGGTTACTCGACGTCTCCGTTCTCGTGTAGCCTACATATTGCGTTTTTTTTTTTAATTTGCTTACCGGGCTAAAGGTTAGCATGCTTAAAATACGTAAGTCGTTTTGTTCAACAAATTTAAGTAGATAACTCATCAGTTGTTTGCATCAGAGCGACAATTTTTGAGATAGTTATTAAAACTGTTTAAAGGTTGTCAAACGTTGTTTCTCGTTGTATATCCTTTAATTCTAGAGTTAAATTGATAAATAACGTGTAGGAATTTGTTTAACGCATTTGTTTTGGTTACTCGACGTCTCCGTTCTCGTGTAGCCTACATATTGCGTTTTTTTTTAATTTGCTTACCGGACTAAAGGTTAGCATGCTTAAAATACGTAAGTCGTTTTGTTCAACAAATTTAAGTAGATAACTCATCAGTTGTTTGCATCAGAGCGACAATTTAGAGATAGTTATTAAAACTGTTTAAAGGTTGTCAAACGTTGTTTCTCGTTGTATATCCTTTAATTCTAGAGTTAAATTGATAAATAACGTGTACGAATTTGTTTAACGCATTTGTTTTGGTTACTCGACGTCTCCGTTCTCGTGTAGCCTACATATTGCGTTTTTTTTTTAATTTGCTTACCGGGCTAAAGGTTAGCATGCTTAAAATACGTAAGTCGTTTTGTTCAACAAATTTAAATAGATAACTCATCAGTTGTTTGCATCAGAGCGACAATTTTTGAGATAGTTATTAAAACTGTTTAAAGGTTGTCAAACGTTGTTTCTCGTTGTATATCCTTTAATTCTAGAGTTAAATTGATAAATAACGTGTAGGAATTTGTTTAACGCATTTGTTTTGGTTACTCGACGTCTCCGTTCTCGTGTAGCCTACATATTGCGTTTTTTTTTTAATTTGCTTACCGGGCTAAAGGTTAGCATGCTTAAAATACGTAAGTCGTTTTATTCAACAAATTTAAGTAGATAACTCATCAGTTGTTTGCATCACAGCGACAATTTTTGAGATAGTTATTAAAACTGTTTAAAGGTTGTCAAACGTTGTTTTTCGTTGTATATCCTTTAATTCTGGAGTTAAATTGATAAATAACGTGTACGAATTTGTTTAACGAATTTGTTTTGGTTACTCGACGTCTCCGTTCTCGTGTAGCCTACATATTGCGTTTTTTTTTTAATTTGCTTACCGGGCTAAAGGTTAGCATGCTTAAAATATGTAAGTCGTTTTGTTCAACAAATTTAAGTAGATAACTCATCAGTTGTTTGCATCAGAGCGACAATTTTTGAGATAGTTATTAAAACTGTTTAAAGGTTGTCAAACGATGTTTCTCGTTGTATATCCTTTAATTCTAGAGTTAAATTGATAAATAACGCGTAGAAATTTGTTTAACGCATTTGTTTTGGTTACTCCACGTCTACGTTCTCGTGTAGCCTACATATTGCGTTTTTTTTTTAATTTGCTTACCGGGCTAAAGGTTAGCATGCTTAAAATACGTAAGTCGTTTTGTTCAACAAATTTAAGTAGATAACTCATCAGTTGTTTGCATCAGAGCGACAATTTTTGAGATAGTTATTAAAACTGTTTAAAGGTTGTCAAACGTTGTTTCTCGTTGTATATCCTTTAATTCTAGAGTTAAATTGATAAATAACGTGTAGGAATTTGTTTAACGCATTCGTTTTGGTTACTCGACGTCTCCGTTCTCGTGTAGCTTACATATTGCGTTTTTTTTTTTAATTTGCTTACCGGGCTAAAGGTTAGCATGCTTAAAATACGTAAGTCGTTTTTTTCAACAAATTTAAGTAGATAACTCATCAGTTGTTTGCATCAGAGCGACAATTTTTGAGATAGTTATTAAAACTGTTTAAAGGTTGTCAAACGTTGTTTCTCGTTGTATATCCTTTAATTCTAGAGTTAAATTGATAATAACATGTACGAATTTGTTTAACGCATTTGTTTTAGTTACTCGACGTCTCCGTTCTCGTGTAGCCTACATATTGCGTTTTTTTTTTTTAATTTGCTTACCGGGCTAAAGGTTAGCATGCTTAAAATACGTAAGTCGTTTTGTTCAACAAATTTAAGTAGATAACTCATCAGTTGTTTGCATCAGAGCAAACATTTTTGAGATAGTTATTAAAACTGTTTAAAGGTTGTCAAACGTTGTTTCTCGTTGTATATCCTTTAATTCTAGAGTTAAATTGATAAATAACGTGTAGGAATTTGTTTAACGCATTTGTTTTGGTTACTCGACGTCTCCGTTCTCGTGTAGCCTACATATTGCGTTTTTTTTTTTAATTTGCTTACCGGGCTAAAGGTTAGCATGCTTAAAATACGTAAGTCGTTTTGTTCAACAAATTTAAGTAGATAACTCATCAGTTGTTTGCATCAGAGCGACAATTTTTGAGATAGTTATTAAAACTGTTTAAAGGTTGTCAAACGTTGTTTCTCGTTGTATATCCTTTAGTTCTAGAGTTAAATTGATAAATAACGTGTACGAATTTGTTTAACGCATTTGTTTTGGTAATCGACGTCTCCGTTCTCGTGTAGCCTACATATTGCGTTTTTTTTTAATTTGCTTACCGGGCTAAAGGTTAGCATGTTTAAAATACGTAAGTCGTTTTGTTCAACAAATTTAAGTAGATAACGCATCAGTTGTTTGCATCAGAGCGACAATTTTTGAGATAGTTATTAAAACTGTTTAAAGGTTGTCAAACGTTGTTTCTCGTTGTATATCCTTTAATTCTAGAGTTAAATTGATAAATAACGTGTACGAATTTGTTTAACGCATTTGTTTTGGTAATCGACGTCTCCGTTCTCGTGTAGCCTACATATTGCGTTTTTTTTTTAATTTGCTTACCGGGCTAAAGGTTAGCATGCTTAAAATACGTAAGTCGTTTTGTTCAACAAATTTAAGTAGATAACTCATCAGTTGTTTGCATCAGAGCGACAATTTTTGAGATAGTTATTAAAACTGTTTTAAAGGTTGTCAAACGTTGTTCCTCGTTGTATATCCTTTAATTCTAGAGTTAAATTGATAAATAACGTGTAGGAATTTGTTTAACGCATTTGTTTTGGTTACTCGACGTCTCCGTTCTCGTGTAGCCTACATATTGCGTTTTTTTTTTAATTTGCTTACCGGGCTAAAGGTTAGCATGCTTAAAATACGTAAGTCGTTTTGTTCAACAAATTTAAGTAGATAACTCATCAGTTGTTTGCATCAGAGCGACAATTTTTGAGATAGTTATTAAAACTGTTTAAAGGTTGTCAAACGTTGTTTCTCGTTGTATATCCTTTAGTTCTAGAGTTAAATTGATAAATAACGTGTACGAATTTGTTTAACGCATTTGTTTTGGTAATCGGCGTCTCCGTTCTCGTGTAGCCTACATATTGCGTTTTTTTTTTTAATTTGCTTACCGGGCTAAAGGTTAGCATGTTTAAAATACGTAAGTCGTTTTGTTCAACAAATTTAAGTAGATAACTCATCAGTTGTTTGCATCAGAGCGACAATTTTTGAGATAGTTATTAAAACTGTTTAAAGGTTGTCAAACGTTGTTTCTCGTTGTATATCCTTTAATTTTAGAATTAAATTGATAAATAACATGTAGGAATTTGTTTAACGCATTTGTTTTGGTTACTCGACGTCTCCGTTCTCGTGTAGCCTACATATTGCGTTTTTTTTTTTTTTTATTTGCTTACCGGGCTAAAGGTTAGCATGCTTAAAATACGTAAGTCGTTTTGTTCAACAAATTTAAGTAGATAACCTACTCATACAGTTGTTTGCATCAGAGCGACAATTTTCTGAGATAGTTATTAAAACTGTTTAAAGGTTTGTCAAACGTTGTTTCTCGTTGTATATCCTTTAATTCTAGAGTTAAATTGATAAATAACGTGTAGGAATTTGTTTTAACGCATTTGTTTTGGTTACTCGACGTCTCCGTTCTCGTGTAGCCTACATATTGCGTTTTTTTTTAATTTGCTTACCGGGCTAAAGGTTAGCATGCTTAAAATACGTAAATCGTTTTGTTCAACAAATTTAAGTAGATAACTCATCAGTTGTTTGCATCAGAGCGACAATTTTTGAGATAGTTATTAAAACTGTTTAAAGGTTGTCAAACGTTGTTTCTCGTTGTATATCCTTTAGTTCTAGAGTTAAATTGATAATAACGTGTACGAATTTGTTTAACGCATTTGTTTTGGTAATCGACGTCTCCGTTCTCGTGTAGCCTACATATTGCGTTTTTTTTTTTAATTTGCTTACCGGGCTAAAGGTTAGCATGTTTAAAATACGTAAGTCGTTTTGTTCAACAAATTTAAGTAGATAACTCATCAGTTGTTTGCATCAGAGCGACAATTTTTGAGATAGTTATTAAAACTGTTTAAAGGTTGTCAAACGTTGTTTCTCGTTGTATATCCTTTAATTCTAGAGTTAAATTGATAAATAACGTGTACGAATTTGTTTAACGCATTTGGTTTGGT